>NC_053023.1:300362395-300650510 GCF_003073215.2 Triticum urartu | reverse complement strand
CCGGTGGTGTTGAAGTCCTTGCTTCATCGCCGTCGGGTGGGTACTTTGTGTTGTTGGGCGCACCGTTTGACGGTGTGTATCTCGAAGTGGGAGGGTGGTTGGCGAAGCATGGTGGCGGTTGTTTTGCAAGGGGAAATCTACTTGGAATTTGGGCCCGTGTACTGAACCTAGGAGGAGACCTTGTGTGAGCGCGGAATGTTTCGAGATTTTGCTGTGGAAGAGAGGAAGGAAGAGAGTAGTGGAGGTGGGAGAGATGGAAATGATGGAACCGTCTGTAATCTTCGACGGTCTAATTTTAGTATCAAGATTCGTGTCGCCTGGCTTTTTTTGTTCGCTATAGCATCTTAATAGACGTGTGAGGCACGGAACACCAGGCTCTATAGGCACCGACGTTGGAATTATAGAGGCACTGGTATCAACATTGTGGATGCACAAATGTGTGGTGGCAGGGGCATGCATCTGAAGACTTACTCAGAGAGTCACAGTTGTGAAGTCTTTAGAGTTACGAGCGTGTGTCACCACGGGCATGTGAGAGTGATGCGTCGGGAATTTTGGTAGTAGAGGCATCGGTGCAAATAGTACTCAGAGAGTATCGGTTGTGGGTCCACATGTATGATGTCTGTGCAGCACTAGTTGTGTGGTAGTAGCGGCATGCATCGGGAAAGGTGCGAGCAATAACATTTGTTACGTGCTTAATCGGACGATTTGACGGTTGTTTTTTCCCGGCAACCATGAGCACTGCCACTCGGCGGTTGCCTTGACGGACAGCAACGACGAGCGCATGTCTTCCGCCCTCACTACCACGACGAGGCCGCGTCCAACCGCCTCCTCCACGACCCAGACCTTGGCACAAAAGGGCAACTGCGTTTCCATAGCTGCTCAATTCCGAAAACACTATTGCCGTTCCATCTCAACTAGAATCTCCTCACAATCTCTGTGTCAAGGCGGCCATCACTAGAGGAGCCTAATGGCGGAGGAACCATCTGGCAAGCGTCCCCGTGGTGAGACGTCCGACCAGAGCACCAAGGTCGACGACGTTCAGGTCCCTGGTCAGAAGCACGACTACAAAGTTCACCTCAAGGAGGTTGACATCCACGGCAAGGAAAAGCTGGATGTCATATGCAACAACAATCCTGAGGAAGCTGACAAGATGATCAGCAGGATCCTGAAGAGGGTCTGCGGCTTGTACCCTTAGTACATCGGCGTTGATATCGAGTATACCAGGGAGGACGAACCTCCGCAGAGGGCAGCGGTTCTACAGTTATGCGTGGAGGAACTCTGTTTGGTATATCACATCACCGCGGCAACAAAATGGTGAACCATCCTATAGTGTCAACCTCTCCGTGCTTCTGTTTAATTAGCTTTTCACCATGAAATTTGATTAAATTGGTTTATTGACTTGATATATCAGTGAAGTTTCTAGAGTAGATGCAGCAGTATAGATTTTGAACTTGACTCACCAGATCAGTTTATGTATTTGATGCACTAGATTAATTTATGGATTTGATGTACGAGATTATTTTCTGAACTTGATATTCTAGTGTACTTTCTGTTCTAGTGTAGTTTCTATATTTCATGTTCTAGTGTAGTTCAGTTTCTTGAATTGATGTGTTAACGTGGCTAAGAAGTAGATAGGTAATTGATTCAAGTGTAAATACCAAAAATAAAAATAACATGATGTGCTTGTATTTTATTTCTGAACTCTGCATAGCAGTTTCTGAAATTTTTTCGTCCATGAATTATACGTACTATATAAGCATGTACTTGATCGATACTTGATGGATCCACCTTAAATGTGTCATCCCCCCTGCAGGCCCAAGAGCCTGCGCCCGTTCTTGAAGGAGGATAGGTTCTACACCTTTGCCGGCTTCAGTATTGAAGGTGACAAAGAGATGTTGCGAAGTTCTGGTTTGGAGATCAACCCCGACAAGTACATCGACATCCACCGCAAATGGAGAGTTCCTTTCAAGGGAAGAAAAGAGGTACCACTCTTTGGCTGATGTTGCAGGGAGCGTGATCCACCCATTCTACAAACAGATGAAGGATAAGATTGATAGGGTTGAAGACCATAAACTGTGGGGGATCGGCCCACTGCAAAATTACCTCATTAAGTATGCAGCGATAGATGCGTACGCCACCTACGAGTCATGGAAGAGAATTGAAAACATCATAAAAGGTCTGGAGAGTGCAAAAGAGGCAGAGAAGAATTATGACGATCCTTACTACGGATACTAGTGATGACGAAAACATAGAAAACTGGTCATGGAGTTGCTTGTGTTTATGCTTGTCCTTTCTATTGTATCAGGTTCATATTTTACTTCTGTTAGAACAAAGCATTTTCTAATGTCATCTATATCAGGTTAAACAAGTTTGCTTATGTCAAATTGTAGTTTGTTTATGTGATTGAGCAAGTTATGTAGCTTGCTAAGTACTATGTTTATTCAGCAATCGTGTGATTTTGAAGTAGTAATGTTGCTTTTTACTCAAAAAACAACAAAATACAAAGCAGTATTTTTACGCTTAGTACAGTTTAGTTGTGCACACAAGCGCGGCTTCTTGAGGAGTGGCAGGAGTGGCATGGGTCGGAATACGCAGTTAGAGAGGCACATGTTTGCAGTCTCTAGAGCCACCGGCGTGTGTTACTACAGGGGCCGGAGGCACGGAATGGAAGTCTCTACAAAAATGAAGGCATCACAAGCATCCAGAGGCACGTGGACGGAGTAGCAGAGCTGAGCTCCGAATACATAGTTATAGGGTCATGGTTTGGAAGTGTGCAGAGTCAAGGTAGTGCGACACAATGGGGCATCTAAGAGTCTTGGCAAGTGTCATGTGAGAGAGGCACCTGGATCCAGGTACACAAGGCACGGGATTGCGACTTCTTGATGCACGGGTATCAACGTTGTGGGTGCACAATAGTGTGGTCTCAGAGGCATGTGTTGGAATGCTCGGTTAGAGATGCATTGTTGTGACGTTTGTGAAGAGACATGGGCGTGGTACCGCGAACATGTAAGAGTCGCGGGGCGTGACACGTTAGGCACGTGGATGAAGTTACGGAAGGCACGAAGGTGAAGACCCAAGAGGCACGGAAGTGGGGTTTTTGTTGTTGCGAACAGCTATCAATCCTGTGGATGTTCAAAAGTGTGATACCAAAGGAATGCTTCCGAACACGCAGTTAGGGAGTCACGGTTGTGAAGCCTCTAGAGAGTCACGCATGTCTGGCATCACGGGCATGGAGTGGTGTGGGGCTTTGAGAGGCATCACTGGTCCTTAACCCTCTGGATGCATGGTGGTGTGGTAGGAGAGGCTTGCTTGCTAATACTGTGGTAGGAAGGCGCCATTGTGGATGCACATGTGTGAGGTCTCTAACGGCGCGAGTGGGTGGCACCACATGCATTTGTTTGAATACTCATTTAGAGAGTCAGGTTTGTACTCATGCTAGATTCATGCTACAGTGGAAGGTCAAGGGCTACTGGCACATAAGTGCAGCTGGGGATGAGATTTACTTGTGCAGTATTTAGAGTTGCGAGCGTGTGTCACCACAGGCACGTGAGAGTGATGCGTCGGGAAGTTTGGTAGTAGAGGCATCGGTGCGAATAGTACTCAGAGAGTATCGGTTGTGGGTCCACATGTGTGAAGTCTGTGCAGCATTGGTCGTGTGGTAGTAGCGGCGTGCGTCGGGAAAGGTGCGAGCAATAACATTTGTTACGTGCTTAATCAGACGATTTGACAGTTGCTTTCTCCCGGCAACAGCGAGCACTGCCACTCGGCGCTTGCCTCGACGCGCAGCAACGACGAGCGCGTGTCTTCTACCCTCACTACCACGACGAGGCCGTGTCCAACCGCCTCCTCCATGACCCAGACCTTGGCACAAAAGGGCAACTGCGCTTCCATAGCCGCTCAATTCCGAAAAAACTATTGCCGTTCCATCTCAACTAGCATCTCCTCACAATCTATGTGTCAAGGCGGCCATCGCTGGAGGATTGTATTGGCGTAGGAACCATCTGCCAACCGTCCCCGTGGTGAGACGTCCGACTAGAGCACCAAGGTCGACGACATTCAGGTCCCGGTCAGATGCATGACTACAAAGTGCACCTCAAGGAGGTTGACATCCATGGCAAGGAAAAGCTGGATGTCGTATGCACCAGCAATCCTAAGGAAGCTGACAAGATGATCAGCAGGATCCTGAAGAGGGTCTGCGGCTTGTACCCTCAGTACATCGGCGTTGATGTCGAGTATACCAGGGAGGACGAACGTCCGCAGAGGGAAGCGGTTCTATAGTTATGCATGGAGGAACTCTGTTTGGTATATCACATCACCGCGGCAACAAAATGGAGAACCATCCTACAGTTTCAACCTCTCCATGCTTCTGTTTAATTAGCTTTTCACCCTGAAATTTGATTAAATTGGTTTATTGACTTGATGTATCAGTGAAGTTTCTGAAGTAGATGCAGCAGAATAGATTTTGAACTTGACTCACCAGATCAGTTTATGTATTTGATGCACTAGATAAATTTATGGATTTTATGTACGAGATTATTTTCTGAACTTGATGTTCTAGTGTACTTTCTGTTCTAGTGTAGTTTCTATATTTCATGTTCTAGTGTAGTTCAGTTTCTTGAATTGATGTGTTAATGTGGCTAAGAAGTAGATAGGTAATTGATTCAAGTGTAACTACAAAAAATAAAAATAACATGTTGTGCTTGTATTTTATTTCTGAACTCTGCATAGCAGTTTCTGAAATTTTTTCGTCCATGAATTATACATACTATATAAGCATGTACTTGGTCGATACTTGATGGATCCACTTAAATGTGCCATCCCCTGCAGGCCCAAGAGCGGGCGCCCGTTCTTGAAGGAGGACAGGTTCTACACCTTTGCCGGCTTCAGTATTGAAGGTGACAATGAGATGCTGCGAAGTTCTGGTTTGGACATCAACCCCAACAAGTACATCGACATCCAGCGCAAAAGGAGAGTTCCTTTCAAGGGAAGAAAGAGGTACCACTCTTTGGCTGATGTTGCAGGGAGCATGATCCACCTATTCTACACACAAATGAAGGGTAAGATTGATAGGGTTGAAGACCATAAACTATGGGGGATCAGCCCACTACCAAATTACCTCATTGAGTATGCAGCAATAGATGCGTACGCCACCTACGAGTCGTGGAAGAGAATTGAAAACATCAGAGAAGGTCTGGAGAGTGCAAAAGAGGCAGAGAAGACTTATGACGATCCTTACTACGGATACTAATGATGACGAAAACATAGAAAGCTGGTCGTGGAGTTGCTTGTGTTTATGCTTGTCCTTTCTATTGTACCAGGTTCGTATTTTACTTCTGTTAGAACGAAGCAGTTTCTAATATCATCTGTATCATGTTAAACAAATTTCCTTATGTCAAGTTGTAGTTTGTTTATGTGATTGAGCAAGTTATTTAGCTTGCTAAGAACTATGTTTATTCAGCAATCGTGTGATTTTGAAGTAGTAATGTTGCTTTTTACTCTAAAAACAACAAAATACAAAGCTGTATTTTTACGCTTAGTACAGTTTACTTGTGCACACAAGCGCGACTTCTTGAGGAGTGGCAGGAGTGGCATGGGTCGGAATACGCAGTTAGAGAGGCACAGGTTTGCAGTCTCTAGAGCCACTGGCGTGTGTTACTACAGGGGCCTGAGGCACGGAATGGAAGTCTCTACAGAAATGAAGGCACCACAAGCATCTAGGGCAACGTGGAGGGAGTAGTAGAGATGAGCTCCGAATACGTAGTTACAGGGTCATGGTTTGGAAGTGTGCAGAGTGCAGGTAGTGCGACACCATGGGGCATGTAAGAGCCATGGCAAGTGTCATGTGAGAGAGGCACCTGGATCCAGGTACGCAAGGCACGGGATTGCGACTTCTCGATGCATGGGTATCAACGTTGTGGGTGCACAATTGTGGTCTCAGAGGCATGTGTTGGAATGCTCGGTTAGAGATGTACTGTTGTGACGTTTGTGAAGAGACATGGGCATGGTACCGCGACCATGTAAGAGTCGCGGAGCGTGACACATTAGGCACGTGGATGCAGTTATGGAAGGCACGGAGGTGAAGACCCTAGAGGCACGGAAGTGGGGGTTTTGTTGTTGCGAACAGCTATCAATCATGTGGATGTTCAAAAGTGTGATACCAGAGGCATTCTTCCGAATACGCAGTTAGGGAGTCATGGTTGTGAAGCCTCTAGAGAGTCACGCATATCTGGCATCACGGGCATGGAGTGGTGTGAGGCTTTAAGAGGCATGACTGGCCCTTAACCCTCTGGATGCATGGTGGTGTGGTAGGAGAGGCTTGCCTGCTAATACTGAGGTAGGAAGGCACCATTGTGGATGCATAGGTGTGAGGTCTCTAATGGCGCGAGTGGATGGCACCACATGCATTTGTTTGAATACTCATTTAGAGAGTCACGTTTGTACTCACGCCATATTCATGCTACAGTGGAAGGTCAAGGGCTACTGGCACATAAGTGCAGCTGGGTATGAGATTTACTTGTGCGGTCTTTAGAGTTACGAGCGTGTGTCACCACGAGCACGTGAGAGTGATGCGTCGGGAAGTTTGGTAGTAGAGGCATCGGTGCGAATAGTACTCAGAGAGTATCAGTTGTGGGTCCACATGTGTGAAGTCTGTGTAGCATTGGTCGTGTGGTAGTAGCGGCGTGCGTCGGGAAAGGTGCGAGCAATAACAATTGTTACATGCTTAATCGGACGACTTGACGGTTGCTTTTTCTCGGCAACCGCGAGCACTGCCACTCGGCTGTTGCCTCGACGCACAGCAGCGATGAGCGCATGTCTTCCACCCTCACTACCACGACGAGGCCGCGTCCAACCGCCTCCTCCATGACCCAGACCTTGGCACAAAAGGGCAACTACGCTTCCATAGCCGCTCAATTCCGAAAACACTATTGCTGTTCCATCTCAACTAGCATCTCCTCACAATCTTTGTGTCAAGGCGGCCATCGCTGCAGGAGTGTAATGGCGGAGGAAACATCTGCCAAGCATCCCCATGGTGAGACGTCCAACTAGAGCACCGAGTTCGACGACGTTCAGGTCCCCGGTCAGGAGCACGACTACAAAGTGCACCTCAAGGAGGTTGACATCCACGGCAAGGAAAGTTGGATGTCGTATGCACCAGCAATCCTGAGGAAGCCGACAAGATGATCAACAGGATCCTGAAGAGGGTCTATGGCTTGTACCCTCAGTACATCAGCGTTGATGTCGAGTAAACCAGGGAGGACGAACCTCTGTAGAGGGCAGCAGTTCTACAGTTATGCGTGGAGGAACTCTGTTTGGTATATCACATCACCGCGGCAACAAAATGGTGAACCATACTACAGTTTCAACATCTCCATGCTTCTGTTTAATTAGTCTTTCACCCTAAAATTTGATTAAATTAGTTTATTGACTTGATGTATCAGTGAAGTTTCTAAAGTAGATGCAGCAGAATAGATTTTGAACTTGACTCACCAGATCAGTTTATGTATTTGATGCGCTAGATTAATTTATGGATTTGATGTACGAGATTATTTTCTGAACATGATGTTCTAGTGTACTTTCTGTTCTAGTGTAGTTTCTATATTTCATGTTCTAGTGTAGTTCAGTTTCTTGAATTGATGTGTTAACATGGCTAAGAAGTATATAGGTAATTGATTCAAGTGTAAATACCAAAAATAAAAATAACATGTTGTGTTTGTATTTTTTTCTGAGCTCTGCATAGCAGTTTCTGAAAAAAAATTGTCCATGAATTATACATACTATATAAGCATGTACTTGATCGATACTTGATGGATCCACCTTAAATGTGTCATCCCCCTGCAGGCCCAAGAGCCTGCGCCCATTCCTGAAGGAGGACATGTTCTACACCTTTGGCGGCTTCAGTATTGAAGGTGACAAAGAGATGCTGTGAAGTTCTGGTTTGGAGATCAGCCCCGACAAGTACATCGACATCCAACGCAAATGGAGATTTCCTTTCAAGGGAAGAAAGAGTTACCACTCTTTGGCTGATGTTGCAGGGAGCGTGATCCACCCATTCTACAAACAGATTTAGGATAAGATTGATAGGGTTGAAGACCATAAACTGTGGGGGATCAGCCCACTGCCAAATTGCCTCATTGAGTATGCAGCGATAGAGGCGTATGCCACCTACGAGTCATGGAAGAGAATTGAAAACTTCAGAGAAGGTATGGAGAGTGCAAAAGAGGCAGAGAAGAATTATGACGATCCTTACTACAGATACTAGTGATGAAGAAAACATAGGAAACTGGTCGTGGAGTTGCTTGTGTTTATGCTTGTCCTTTCTATTGTATCAGGTTCATAGTTTACTTCTATTAGAACAAAGCAGTTTCTAATGTCATCTGTATCAGGTTGAACAAGTTTCCTTATGTTGAGTTGTAGCTTGTTTATGTGATTGAGCAAGTTATTTAGCTTGCTAAGTACTATGTTTATTCAGCAATCATGTGATTTTGAAGTATTGATGTTTCTTTTTACTCTAAAAACAACAAAATACAAAGCAGTCTTTTTACGCTTACTACAGTTTAGTTGTGCACACAAGCGCGGCTTCTCTAGGAGTGGCAGGAGTGGCATGGGTCGGAATACGTAGTTAGAGAGGCACATGTTTGCAGTCTCTAGAGCCACCGGCGTGTGTTACTACAGGGGCCGGAGGCACGGAATGGAAGTCTCTACAGAAATGAAGGCATCACAAGCATCCAGCGGCACGTGGACGGAGTAGCAGAGCTGAGCTCCGAATACAAAGTTACATGGTCACGGTTTGGAAGTGTGCAGAGTCAAGGTTGTGCGACACCATGGGGCATGTAAGAGTCATGGCAAGTGTCATGTGAGAGAGGCACCTGGATCCAGGTACGCAAGGCACGGTATTGCGACTTCTCGATGCACGGGTATCAACATTGTGGGTGCACAATAGTGTGGTCTCAGAGGCATGTGTTGGCATGGTCGATTAGAGATGCACTATTGTGACATTTGTGAAGAGACATGGGCGTGGTACCGCGACCATGTAAGAGTTGCGGGGCGTGACACGTTAGGCACGTGGATGCAGTTATAGAAGGCACGGAGGTGAAGACCCAAGAGGCACGGAAGTGGGGTTTTTGTTGTTGCGAACATCTATCAATCCTGTGGATGTTCAAAAGTGTGATACCAGAGGTATGCTTCCGAATACGCAGTTAGGGAGTCACCATTGTGAAGCCTCTAGAGAGTCACGCGTGTCTGGCATCATGGGCATGGAGTGGTGTGGGGCTTTGAGCGGCATCACTGGCCCTTAACCCTCTGGATGCATGATGGTGTGGTAGGAGAGGCTTGCCTGCTAATACTGAGGTAGGAAGGCACCATTGTGGATGCACAGGTGTGATGTCTCTAACGACGCGAGTGGGTGGCACCACATGCATTTGTTTGAATACTCATTTAGAGAGTCACGTTTCTACTCACGCTAGATTCATGTTGTAGGTTGGTGGCATTCGGCAGCACACAGTTGTAGAGAGGGTGAATGTTTGTGGAACATCAAAGTCACCAGTGGTCACGCGTGAGTAATATGTAGTGTCACGACGTGTCGACGTGACGCACATATCTCTAGGGACGGACTTGGGGCTTTATGGGCATGGTCATCAACCATCTGGATTGATAGTTGTGAAGTGTCTAGGGGCACCGGCTTGTGTTTGAATGCTTGGTTACTGAAGAATCAAGGAACTACATCAATAAAAATAGTATGTTGCTTCATTATTACAGTATGATGTGCGGTCAAACCATCTTATGATGTTTCGATGGAGCTAGGCTCGTTCGCTTATCAACAACTTTTTATTCCGTGATGTCGTCGTAGATCTTTCTAATCTCATCGCCCATTTCTCTGGGTTCGATTGTATTCTGATCACTAAATAGTGTCCTGCACAGTTGTTGTGCTTTCCATTGTTCCTCCCATCCTATAAAAAGTTCAGTGAAAAAAAGGAGAAAAAAACATCAGTATTAGGTCATGCAGTTGTATGATATCTAGCAGATTTATTGCGAGTTTTAAGCGAAAACTTACGTCGAAAATATCTATCTCTTCGACGAAGTGGTTGCCATCAAAGAGATGTGGGAACCTTAGAACAGCAAACGGGGTTTCACCTTTGTTCACCTTTGGAACGCCCTGGAAAAATTGAACATCCCATTTAGTCTTTTCCTTTTCGAATTTTTCACCCAGTAATATTTCGTATACTTCTTTAAACCTGGGAACCAGGGAATTGCATTTTGTTTTTGCTTTAGAGAGACATGTAGTGTAATTTGTAAAACTGAAAGATGGCGTTATTTACAATTCATACCAGTTTGTCTTTATGGTTCTGGTATTTGTTATTCTCCTTTTCATTGATGGCTTCGTTGTTTTCCATGTTAGCACTGTGCTTAATTAGTTTGCCATCATGCACGTGTCGATCATGTTGATTTTTCAGGTATTCTTGCCTCTTCAATTCTTCAAGAGAGGTTTCTTCAGGTTCGATGATTTGAAGCTGCCTTCTATATCTGTCGAGCACGAATAGTGTGTATCGGTCTTCCTTTTCAAATGGCATGAATACCTGTGGTATAAAAGTTTTATTGTTAGAGGAGAGTTTAGAATATAGTATTCTGTTTGAAATGCTGATTTTTTTGTTGTATGGAAAATGCTATTACCATTTTTGCTGTTTTGAGCTTCTCTGATTGACATTTCTGAAGGAACAAAGGAACCAAGACATCCTTTTCTCGTGTGAAATCATCTCTGAAGTTCTTCATAGATCTTCTTTTATCCTTTAAACCCAGAATATGCTGCAGGCAACAAATAAAAAATGATAAAAACGAGTTAGAAAAAATAGATCGGTACCAAGAGATTAAACAATAGTTCAAAAAAGATGAGTTTATATGATCACTGTGATTTTTTTTTGAAATTTACCTCTGCAAAGCTTGGGCCTAATAATAGTCTATGTCTTTTGTGTATAGTTTGGTTGCTGCTTTCCCATGCTTCTGCTAACTCATCGAGCACCTTCTTTTCCATTCCTTGACATTTTTTCTTGTTTGCAGGCCCAAATATTTGCTTTAGCTTTGATCCAGTAAGAGTTGTGCTTTTGCTCTGTGGTTGATCTCTCGAGAATACTACTTTTCTGCTTACATACAGGGCAGTAGAAGAATTTTTTGTTCAGAAACATTAACTAAGTAAGCTGATAAACAGGAATTTAAGGTTCTTTCTAGTTTCCTTTCTTATTTGTGTGATTGTTGCCTAACTTTAACTAATTTGAGGTGTAAAAGGAACCAAGTTACCTTTTGAATTCATCCTGCCATGTGTCACTCATGACTATGTTGTAGAGCTCGTTTGCCTTATCCACGTGTAGAAACAAATGCCGGTGTTGCGGGTATTTCTTGCTGCTCTCTGATTCATGCTGGTTTTTTTCGTCTCGCTCTGTCAAAGCAGATAAAAAATTATGGTTGTTGTTTCTAAAAGAAATATTTGAAGCTCTAGTAATGTTGACTGATGGTAAAAATGAAAATAGTTATATTACCTTTCATGGGTGAAAAAAGGTTTGTAGTCTCTGGTTTGTAATCTTTGAGTTTTCCAGGAAGTTGATGGTCCTTTATTTGGTTGGTTTTACCGAATGTGAGTGTGTATACGTACTCCGGTTTACATTCAGTATCGACCTTGCTGGGCTGCAGGCATGTGAAAATGTATGGTTTGTAGTTACGTATTGTTCACAATTGTTAATAAACTAATTACAGTAATAAAGAAATCAAGTTATTTGACGTGTATGTAGTGGTAACTTACATGAAAATCCTCTCTGTCCTTGACCAGTTCTTTCCCATTCTAGTATTTCGCAAATTGGGTCGTGAAGTGACCACATTGTGTTCCTTCTTGCTTTGGTGTGCAGACCCTGTGAGGCCTTTCTGCTATCCTTTCCCAGTCTGGTTCGTTCTTGTGTTTTAGTTTGTGGTGCTTGTTCATCAGCACAGACATCCTTCTCATCTGTTATTGCATTATGGTTTTGTTGTCTAGGTGCAGCATTGAGAAAAGTAAGAGTATCATACTATCATGAGGAAAAGAGCAAATCAATGTACAAAAAGTACGTACCAGTTCTTCTTGATGCATGTGGTGTTGACTCCAAGACAAATCATCTTAGTTTACGTAGTTTAGTGAGTCAAGGATGTCGATGCTATCTCTGTACTTGTTCAGTACATAGAGAGTTAGTGGTTGTTTGTGTGATGAGGTATCATGATCTATGTTGAGAGAGGAGATCATTGTTGATTTAAAAATTGAATTTCATTTTATCGTTGAAGCTCAAAGAGAATAGGTCATGTGCTAAGTAATAATACTGAACTTACCATCTTCGAATGGAGGATGTCTTTACCTCCCACGAGGAGTTCAAATCCTTTTAGTGCATCGTCCTCGTTGAATTTTGATAGCTCTCCATTATCATAATTGAGACCGAGCACCAGCTTCAAGAAAGAGAGTGTGGTTTTAGTTAAATATTCTATCGTAGTAATGGCGGTGGTGTTTTTGTGGGTGAGGTATGCATACATTTGCGAAACCTGCAGGGAGTACAATGGTGTCGTCTGGGTTGAATTGTTCTTGTTCTATCCATTCCTCCAGTGACGCGTTCAGCATGGAGCCCTCCATCTGTGTTTCTTCTTTTCCTGCTTGTTCCATGAAGGATTTTGCTGAAATGAAGTCTTCTCGGTTTGAGATTTTATATTTATATAGCACTTGTCTGCAAGTAGGGTTTGGAAGTAGGTGAGTGAATTGTTAGTTGGATGTTAGAGAATCCGTAGCTCTCTGTAATTGTTTCCATGGAACTAGGCGAATCTTCATACCCTGCACATTCTCTCTGTCCTTGTCGGTTCATTAGATATGTATAGAGTTGTATGGCCTTTTTCATACAAGTGAAATCTCCTGGAACAAGTGATGCAACCTTGACTTACCCAGGTTCCTTACTTGGTCGTTTGAATGGCCTCTTAATTGAGATTATGTTTGCTGAGCTGATCTCTGATGATTGAATCGTTGAGGGTTTTTGGGAACTTGTCTGTACTCTTGCAAGATGCCTTGCCTTTTTCATGTCGTGACCTAACTGCGCCTGCTCATTAGGCTGCCTAGGTGTTGGTGTTTCCTTTTGTGTGTTGTTGTTTTTGATGCTCGGTTCTACTGAGACTGCAGCATCGCGTTTCCTCTGTTCAAGTATATTTTCTGTTAAATCCTTCTCTTTCTGCTTTTTTTCTTCTTGTGCATGTTTCACCTCGGGTGATGTTCCTGTTTTGCGATCTTCGTCAACAGGGTTCTTGTTCTGTTTGGAAAGCTCTTGTTGGCGAGTTGGTACGCACTTTGTCCTATTATCACCTTCTAAAGGAGAGCCTGCTATGTCTTCTGCTTTTTTATCTGGGGGTGGTCTGTCTGGTTCTATCGGTGGATCTTTTCGTTCGTCTTCCTTTTGTAAATCAATGTCCGGCTGCGCGTGTTGTTCCCTCTATAAACCAGCATCTCTCTGGGCTTGTTCTTACGTGAGTGCTTCTTCAGACGCCTTGGTGGTATCCTTGTTGCTCACATGATAATCTTCTTTCTCCTCATCGCTGCTTCTGTCTTTAATGTCAATAACTTGTATCTCTTGAGCGCTCGTCCCAATGTGCTCGGGACTTGGAGGAATCTCTTCTTGAATTATGTCACAATGTATTCGTTGCATTTCACTGTCTTCCATATCGACCTCAAAGTTCAGCATATCTGTTAAAATAAAAATAAAAACTTATTGGTGTGTCTCTGAAAATTATATAAGTAGAATTTTACTTTGTTGTCTTCAGAAAGAGAAACCTTTGGTGTAGTTGATTAATGACAGTGCGGTCGTATCTCTGTATTGGTTGATTATTTGATAGAGAATTTTCTTCCTCAACTCCGGGACTTGTTCTTCTGTTAGGTACACTGTTTCTCCACTGTCGGTGTATTGCTTTGCGTTCATGAACATATAGAACGCACAGTCGAGTCTGCAGGTAGAAGGATGATTGGTTATTGTCGTTGTCCAAAGATGGTTGGGCAGTTTAGGTGAAGTTGTCCTAACGTCCTATGTTTTTATGGATTGCATTAATAATTTAATTGTTATAGTGAGTAAGGAAAAGGAGAAAGGTTTGTAGTGCTTACGTTCCTCCCTGAAGTGCCACGTGCATTTTGACCTTTTCGAAATGGTCAATACTACTTGGAGATAGCTGGAGCAATTTGCTTATTTGCTTCCATATCCTCTTTACTCTTCTTGTTACTGTGTTAAAGTAATCCATTGTGCCTTGATATTCAACTTGTAAAGAGTCAAGGAGTTCAAAGTGCTCTTTTTTCATGTTTATTGTAACAAAGAAGTAGTGGCCCACAACCCCTTCTCGAACAGGCCCGCCTATGCAAACTGGTAGAAAGAACTACAAAATGCAAAATAAATAAATAAGGGATCCTTCTTAGATTTAGTCATGATTTGTTGATCATTAGACGGAATTGTAGTGCCGAGATTGTATTTCTTATCTGTAACATGAGATGTGCTTACTATGTCGAAATCTTGTAGTTGCTCTCCTTCTTCCAGATCAAGGAATCTTTTAAGCCTTTTAGGCATTGTCTTGTCTCTGACGTGTGCTTCGTCTTTATTTTTGAACTCCAATGTATCTTCATGGTTGGCCATGCGTATTGATGCATGTTTTTTTGTCACATGTGCGTAAAAGAGATTTGTAAATTCATTTGTACAGAAAGGTTGATTGATCGATAGAGTGATATTCATTGTTGAAACTTGAGGTTTACTTACGGTGTTATATGTTGATAGAATCTTTCTCTTTGTGCCCCTGAATTGCTTTTTCAACATCTGTAGCATGACTGCCATGGTTTCGCTGCGCACTGCCTTTCTAGTCTCGAAGCTTTCTGCCATGAGGCTGACCTTTACTGTTGACGTCTCTGTATTTATAAAAATCTCGTGCCTGCAACACACACACACACATATATATATACAGGTATACATGTAAAATGTTTAAGGGAGGAAATCATTGGAAGAATATAATTCTTTGGTGGTAACATGAACTTACCCTTTGTCCTTATTCACTGTCATGACGTTGTTGTACAGGCGTTCAATCCCTTCATCTTTTGTGCCTTCTTCGATGGCCAGGATTTGTATGATCAATGGTTCACGTTCTGTTTGAGTGCTTTCCTGGCTTACTATCGTGTTTGTGGCGGCAACATCTTTTACAGGACAATCTTTCTTGTCTGATGGTGCGGCCTTTTTCTTGTTATTGTGTGACTCTCTCTCTCTCTCTCTCTCTGGAATGTTTGGTGCATGGTTTTCCAATGCACCGTGGCCCGTTGCTTCTTTGCTTGTGTCTGCGTGCGTGTCTTGTTGAGGTTTCTGCGTTATCATGCAAAAGCGTGGTTAAAAAATAATTAAATATGCTCGTTATTTTCATTGTAGTTTAGTGTCCGTTCCCTAAGAAAAATACTCAAATGTTTAGTGTGTCTTTGAACGTTTTTTTGTAACTTCACCTTTTCAGTCGTTTCCGCGGGTGCTGCCTCTTCGAGCTTTTCTTCGGTGAGTGGAGATTTTTGGAGCTCCTCTGGATCTTTTTCATTTTGTTGATCCGTGGTGTCGTCGTTTTTGTCTTGTGGCTGTTGAGACATAGAGGTAGGTAAATGAGATTGCATTTGTGTCTTTTTCACTCAAATATCTAATTTCCTTAAAAGCAGGTTATCTCACTTCACCTTTTCAATCTTTTGCGTCGACATTGCCATCCCTATTATTTCTTGCTCGGACAGCGAAGGTTTTCTGGCTTGGTCTACGGCGGTTACGCTGTCCGTTGTTGGAAGAACATCTTCTGCTTGTTCCATTCCCTTCTGTTGTTGTGTTTGTTGGTCTTGAATATTGGTGCTCTCCTCTGTTTCTTGCATCTGTCGGAACGCAAAAAAGTAATTAAAATGTGTCTGTGTTTCTTTCTGGTCGGTGCATTTTTTATATGCTATAGAAAGAGGTTTTTTAGCTTGACCTCTACATTCAATCTCTCTTTTGCCATTCCTGTCACTTCTTCTCTGTCTTGTGGAGTTTTTGTACATTGTCGAGCGATAGCAGCACTTTCTCTTGCTTCTTGAGGCACATCTTCTGCTTCATTTGTTTCTTTCTTCTGTTCAATCAAAAAATGTAAATAAATTTTGGACTTCATCTATGCATGCATAACTTTTTTGTTTTAACGTTGTAGGAGCAGGTGCGTGTAGCTTTACCTCATTGGTCTTCGATGCTTGTGGCATGTCTTCTCGGTTGTGTTTGTCACGTGAAGACTGCTCTTTGGTCGGTGTACTGGGTACCGTTTTAGTCGCCATTTGCCCTTGTTTTTTGGTTTGTTCTGTTAGTACTCCTTGATATTCTTCGGCATGACCGTCCTCGTATGTTTCCTGCATTTCATGAAAAAGGAAAAGCATGATTCATTGCTTGTAATTCTTGTATTACTGTGACAGCTTGTGCTGGGCAGTACATTTCTTATAAATTTTGGAAAAATGGTTCTTGTTGAATTTTACCTTTGCGCCGGTGGTTGCGACATCCATTTGTGCGTCCACTTTTTCTTTGCTTTGTATACCAGCCTTGGCTGTGTCACCAAGTGCAGTGTCTGAGGCTTTCTCCCCAGTATCAGTCATCTGAAATGCTCTTGTGCTGAAAAGCTCTTCTATATCAACTTTCTGTTTTGCATGGGCATCCTCTTCTCTTTGTTGTGCTTGTAATACCTGATAGATGAAACAATATGAGTTGACGGTATTTGGGCAAAGTGGGTTTGGAAGTTTTACCTCTTCTTTGTTGTTTTCTTCTTGTTTTTGTGTAGTGTTATTAACGATCGATGCTAGATCAACCCGTGCCTCACTTGCGGGAGCGTTGATATGATACTTGTCCGACTGAGTGTATATTTTGTTACAGATTTGTCAGTTAATTCAAGACTGTTTCTAGTTTAAAGAGAAGAGACTTTTTAGAAAGAAGAGACTGATTTTTTATACTCACGTCTTTGCTGCCTTCGATCATGTTCGTCTCTTGTACTGCTCCTGTTGACACTCTTGAGGGAGAAACATCTGTTGTCGGGTTGCTTGTTCTATTGCTTCCATCCTCTTGCTCGGTGTTCTTGATGACATGTTGTTGTTGGCCTTTATGTTCCGGTGGCGTTCTCTTGCCATGTTCCTGACAGAATCGAAGACAGATTTTTTAAGTTCAAGTTTAAAAGCATCGCTTTCGAGTCACATGGATGATGTATTTGTTCTCATTTACCTGTTTCTCATCTTGATTCTCTACTTCTGCAGCTCCTTTTCTACCTTGTTCTTGCTATCCTTCGGCACTTGCTGTATTGGTTGATACGTGCTCCTTCCTTTGCTCTTTTTGCACCTTGTTATGTTCTTTTGTCTCCCTCTGGCTAATTCTCGAGGTTTGTGTTCTTGATTTTGTTATTCTTTTCTTACTTTCATGTTTGTTTGGTTGGTCTTGTTCTTCCTTCTTCATTTTTCTCCTCCCTCCTGGTTCTACTGTGGCTACGGCTTCTTTCGTGTGGTTGCCATGTACAAGTGCAGTTGTGGCTCCTACGTCTGCTCCATCCTGCAACTTCAGCGTCGCCTCCTCTGGTAAGCTCACTCTGCAAACAATGTCCTAAAATTTCCTAAGTTGTTCGAGAGAATCAATCAGGGTCGTTGTTTGTTGCACCACTGAGTTCTTCATGTTTTCATCTAATTCCTGCTCTTGTCCGCTGCATTGGTGTCCAGCCCTGGTCTTCATTCCCGGTATCTTTTTTGTTTCGTCGAGTACTTGTTTCAACATTTCTTCTATGCTTCCAAATATTTCATATGATCCTGTGCTAGTGCTTGTGACTGGTTCCTTGCTTCCACTCGTGCTGACATGTGCTTCATCCTGGCGCTTGGTTGGAGGCGGTAGTAGCTTGGTCGTCTGCTGGTGCTCCTGTTGTTGTGCTGGTATCATCTATATTGAATACAAAGGTGTTGCTATGCTGGCATAGAAGATCCTCTCCGTTGTTCCTTTCCATGTCTGTATTGTTTCGGCAATGGAATTGGTTAGACTGGAAACCGTTTTTATAAGGGATAATGCATATATATTCAATAGGGCTATACCTTTATCTTGCCAAATTCATAGTCATCTGGTCATGCTTTTTCGTCCCTTTTCATGTCTGCTCTAGCTATTTTCTTTAGGTCACTCTCTTTTAGGTGGTTTGCTCGTGGTAATGATGTCTTGTCCATTGTCTTTGCAATCTTGCGCATTTCTATTGTGTCGGTCGGCAACAGCAGGGAGTCGAGGTACACTATTATTGGTCCCTGTGCCAAACCATTGAGATGCTTTTTGTTCTTTTCTTCCTGAGGCAACAACCTGTGCTTCTGCCATATCTTGGCTCCTTCCTTAATACTTTTGACGATTACCTCACAGAAATCCATCTTTGCCATTTCTGGATAGTCCAAGTCCTTGACCATAATGGCTTGTTTGCTGAAGGTAGGGGAGGTTGTTCCACAGAAAACGTTGTGGAAAAAATAAGGAAAAATATTTTAACTGATTTCCTGTTTGATTGTTCCTCATCTACTTTCACCAACTTTTGTAGTTCTTTAAACAGATCGTCGTTATGGAAATCCATTTTATTGAGGCCAAGTTCTGTGATCAGTTGTTTCATTAAAGTTGGGCTCTTCGCTGGCCTTGGTGCTGACCTTTCTGTGCCGTTTGGGTATCCAAACACCTTGTGTATAGCTTCCTTGGTAATATTGATTTCTTTCTGCTGATCAGCATCACGGAATGTTATTGTCATGCTTTCTGTGTCTAGGTTGTCGTAGATGTGTGCTGCAAGCGGTTTGCAGATGGAGCGCTTTATTTGGCATTCCTCCATGCTTCCAAACCCGGCCATCCTAACATCTTGCCGGTGACGTTCTTCTAGTAAGTTCCATGCTCTATTGACCTGATCAAATGTTGCTCCTGCCTTGATTTCACATTTGTCCTTATTTGTTGTTGCCTCATGTTCATCATCCGTTGGTGCTGCCAATTATTTTCCACTTGTCTTTATCCTCTTTGTCCGCTTCTGTCTTGGTTTTACCTGTGTAGAAAAAGATTGTTTTGTTATTGAGGATGGTTTGGTTTTCATGGGTGAAAAGCGGTAGGAAAAATCTGTAGAGAAAATGTGTTTTACATCATTGTTGCTGTCCTCTGCGGCGCCACCGTTGTTCCCTACGGCGTCATCGCCCTCTATACGAATGAGATCATCATCATGTTTTGTTCGTCATCGGCAGCATCACACTTTGACTCTTTGCTGGCATCATCCTCGTCTTCTTCCAACCGTTGTATTTTGTTTTTATTCTTGGTTTTAGTTAGTTCATTCTTGACCCCTGTAACTGCTGGCGGGAGCACCATTAGAGGTCTTGGCTGCTGCTGCTGCAAGGTAGCACTGTCGCTGATGAGTTGAGTTTTGTCCTTTATCTTTTGTCTTTTTGTTCTAGGAGGAATGACAGTCCTGGTTTCTCATGGCCTCTCTTTTTGTAGCTCCCTGCATGAAGTTGGTGCTATCACTTGCTCGGGTGCTTCGTTCTCCATGTTCCACTTCGTTCTTTTTTCTGACGGGTCAGGAGAGATGAGTGTTTTTTTGGATATGCACTATTAAGTTCAGACAAAATCGTTTCAATATCTCCTCCTGCACCTCCGTCACCTGCACGATGATTATGTAACAAAAGGATTACGTAGCAAAATCGAAATAAATGGGATATAGTTTTAAAACCAAGTCTTCTACGACTGCACAAAAAGAATCTGAAACCTAATCTACATAGATTCATAAGATAGCCCTTTTCTTTCATTTCCTGAGCTAAAAGGCGATCAATCCATTATTTTCTTGTTATATCAAGACTTCCTCCTAACTCTTGGTTTGGCTAATCGGTGATAGAAATTAGGGTCAGGTGTGAGCAGTATGGCTGCTGTCAAGTCCATATCAGTGAAGGGAAGTCTTTTTTTATAGGGAAAAACACTACAAATGATATTCTGTAAATATAATTGTAAGGTTTAGAGGGTAAGATAAAATGTTCTCGAATGAATAATAATACACATAGTGTGTGAAAAATTTCATCGAAGTGTAATTTCCCAGGATTGTGTGGACGTAAGTGGTTAACTTACTGCTGCTGCTACATAGTTTTTGTTATATGGATTGTGTGAGCCTTTTATAGTACCTTGCTGCACAGCAGACTGTTCTGCAGGTACCTTGTTTTCCTTATTACCATTCCTTGCTACTTAAAAATGACCTGGCGTTAGCAGCAGTAGAAGCAAAATTTAATTTCATAGCAAAAAGAGGAGATGCATCCCATGGACAAAAAAATGACACTTTCAGAGAGGAACAGATTGTTTCACGCTATAAGCACACAGCTAGATCTATTATTGGAGCACGGATGTTGATATGAGAGAGGCACATAATTTGAAACAGATACAATTAACGGATATATAGAATCTCCTGTAAATACCAGGTTTTGAATTTAAGGATGCTTTCATGGTTTGAATCTAGAGCAGTGTCCTAGATAGTTCTGGCATGCACAATACGTTTTAGGCAAATATCTTGCGAGCAGATTTCTGTGGCAGATAGGGGTAGTATCTTATTGCACGCGTGTCTACCTTATTTCAATTTTGCTAGAAAAGTCTAAACAAACTTTTTGTAAATGCAGTTTTTTGTGGCGGTTAGGGTTCATGTCCGTCAAAAAGGGGGAAAATCGCTTTGATCGAACTGTGGTAATGGAATGTAATGGATTAATATTTTTTTACCTTCGATTGCTTGTGAGGGATTCGTCGCATCCATAGGCTGCTTTTCCTCCTTGCTCTCTGTTGGTACCTCCGCCGCGAGCAGGGGTCATCGCCGTCAGTCGCCGCCGCCACCGAGAGAGGTTTTTGATGCTTTCTCGGGCACCCACCGACTGTCTGTATCTCGAAGTGGATGGTGGCTGGTGGGCGAGGCAAACGCGATTTGGATTTTTGGTTGGTCTGGTGGATTGGACAATGCGGGCAGAAGGAGAGAGGAGGGTGTTCGAGAGAGGAGAACTGGTGAAGTGTTCTAGATTTTCGGTGCGAAAGCAAAAGGAAGTAAGTAGTGGAGGGAGAGAGGGACATAGTCGAACCGTCGCGAATCTTCGACCGTCCGGTTTCACATCAAGGTTGGTGTAACTTTCTGTAGGCTTCGATGGGCTTGTTTTTTTCCTTGCTTGCTCAACTACGGGAGCGTTTTTTTATTTTAGTGTGGTGACATCCACGTGGGCATGGTTTGGTGTTACCCAGAGTCACGTTCGTGTCTGCACGTGTTACGGACGTTTTCTATGACGTTCCATGGTGAAGCGCATGGAAGTGAGGCCACCAGCGCTCACCCTCCTATGGAAATGGCGAAGCGTCTCGAATCTTCGACCGTCCGTTTGGACATCAAGATTGGTGAAATTTTCTGTGTACTTCCATGAGCTTGTTTTTTGCTTGCCATCTCAACTGTTAGTCGGTGGGATGTTAGCATTTTTTATTTTAGTGTTGTTGTGTGATCCACAGGGGCATGGCTTGGCATTACTCGGAGTTAAGTTCATGGTTCTTTGTGTTCCAAACGATTCCGTTCGACAGTTCATTTGGAGAGGCATGGACATGAACTCATGGGAAGCATGTTAACGGATTGGTCAGAGTCTAGTTACAACAGTTGTATGCTTTTGGTATTTCCAAATGATTCCGCTCGCTCGTTCTCTTGGAGAGGAATGGATGTGAAAACGGTGGGGGCAAGTATTGTTATTAGCTAGGGTCGCGTTTGTCCACGCATGCGTTACATGCATTTTCTCTGGCGAGTCACTGTGAGGTGCGTGGAAGTGAAGCCGAGTTGGCACTGTGTTGCTAATGCAATAGGCACACTCCTGACACCGTGTATGGAAATATTTTCCTTGTCACCTCATTGCTTTTTTGTGGAGAGTCGCGGTGTTGCGTTCCAAGGAGGCATTGTTTGTTATTAGAGAGAGTCATGTTTCATGGTTCTTTGTGTTCCAAACGATTCCGCTCGCCAGTTCATTTGGAGAGGCATGGACATGAACTCATGGGAAGCATGTTAACGCATTGTTCAGAGTCAAGTTACCACGGTTGTATGCTTTTGGTATTTCCAAATGATTCCGCTCACTCGTTCTCTTGGAGAGGAATGGACGTGAAAACAACGGAGGCAAGTATTGTTATTATCCAGAGTCACGTTTGTCCATGCGTGTGTTACATGCATTTTCTCTGGTGAGTAACTGTGAGGTGCGTGGAAGTGAAGCCGAGTTGGCACTGTGTTGCTAATGCAACAGGCATAGTCCTGACGCTATGTATGGAAATGTTTTCCATGTCAACTCGTTCCTTTTTTATGGAGAGTCGCGGTGGTGCGTTCCAAGGAGGCATTGTTTGTTATTAGAGAGAGTCATATTTCATGGTTCTTTGTGTTCCAAACGATTCCGCTCCCCAGTTCATTTGGAGAGGCATGGACATGAACTCATGGGAAGCATGTTAACGCATTGTTCAGAGTCAAGTTACCACGGTTGTATGCTTTTGGTATTTCCAAATGATTCCGCTCACTCGTTCTCTTCGAGAGGAATGGACGTGAAAATGGCGGAGGCAAGTATTGTTATTAGCTAGAGTCACGTTTGTCCACGCGTGTGTTACATGCATTTTCTCTGGCGAGTCACTGTGAGGTGCGTGGAAGTGAAGCCGAGTTGGCACTGTGTTGCTAATGCAACAGGCACACTCCTGACGCTGTGTATGGAAATGTATTCCTTGTCAACTCGTTCCTTTTTTGTGGAGAGTCGCAGTGGTGTGTTCTAGGGAGGCACTGTTTGTTATTAGAGAGAGTCACGTTTCATGGTTCTTTGTGTTCCAAACGAGTCCGCTCGCCAGTTCATTTGGAGAGGCATGGACATGAACTCATGGGAAGCATGTTAATGCATTGGTCAGAGTCAACATACCACTGTTGTATGCTTTTGGTATTTCCAAATGATTCCGCTCCCTCATTCTCTTGGAGAGAAAGGGACGTGAAAATGGCAGAGTCAAGTATTTTTATTAGCCAGAGTCATGTTTGTCCACGCGTGTATTACATGCATTTTGTGTGGCCAGTCACTGTGAGGTGCGTGGAAGTGAAGCCGAGTTGGCACTGTGTTGCTACTGCAATAGGCACACTCCTGACGCTGTGTATGGAAATGTTTTCCTTGTCAACTCGTTCCTTTCTTGTGAAGAGTCGCGGTGGTGCATTCAGGGAGGCACTGTTTGTTATTAGAGAGAGTCATGATTCATGGTTCTTTGTGTTCTAAACGATTCCTCTCGCTAGTTCATTTGGAGAGGCATGGACATGAACTCATGGGAAGCATGTTAACGCCTTGGTCAGAGTCAAGTTACCACGGTTGTATGCTTTTGGTATTTCCAAATGATTCTGCTCACTCATTCTCTTGGAGAGGAATGGACGTGAAAACGGCGGAGGCAAGTATTGTTATTAGCCAGAGTCACATTTGTCCACGCGTGTGTTACATGCATTTTCTCTCGCGATTCACTGTGAGGTGCATGGAAGTGAAGCCGAGTTGGCACTGTGTTGCTAATGCAACATGCACACTCCTGACGCTATGTATGGAAATGTTTTCCTTGTCAACTCATTCCTTTTTTATGGAGAGTCGCGGTGGTGCGTTCCAGGGAGGCATTGTTTGTTATTAGAGAGAGTCATGTTTCATGGTTCTTTGTGTTCCAAACGATTCCGCTCGCCAGTTCATTTGGAGAGGCATGGACATGAACTCATGGGAAGCATGTTAATGCATTGTTCAGAGTCAAGTTACCACGGTTGTATGCTTTTGGTATTTCCAAATGATTCCGCTCACTCGTTCTCTTGGAGAGGAATGGACGTGAAAACGGCGGAGGCAAGTATTGTTATTAGCCAGAGTCATGTTTGTCCACGCGTGTGTTACACGCATTTTCTCTCGCGAGTCACTGTGAGGTGCGTGGAATTGAAGCCGAGTGGGCACTGTGTTGCTAATGCAACAGGCACACTACTAATGATGTGTATGGAAATGTTTTCCTTGTCAACTCGTTCCTTTTTTGTGGAGAGTCGCGGTGGTGCGTTCGAGGGAGGCACTGTTTGTTATTACAGAGAGTCACGTTTCATGGTTCTTTGTGTTCCAAACGATTCCGCTCGTCAGTTCATTTGGAGAGGCATGGCCATGAACTCATGGGAAGCATGTTAACGCATTGGTCAGAATCAAGTTACCATGGTTGTATGCTTTTGGTATTTCCAAATGATTCCTCTCACTCGTTCTCTTGGAGAGGAATGGACGTGAAAACGCCGGAGCCGAGTATTGTTATTAGCCAGAGGCACGTTTGTCCACGCGTGTGTTACACGCATTTTATCTGGCGAGTCACTGTGAGGTGCGTGGAAGTGAAGCCGAGTTGGCACTGTGTTGCTAATGCAACAGGCACACTCCTGACGCTGTGTATGGAAATGTTTTCCTAGTCAACTCGTTCCTTTTTTGTGGAGAGTCGCGGTGGTGCGTGCCAGGGAGGCACTGCTTGTTATTAGAGAGAGTCATGATTCATGGTTCTTTGTGTTCCAAATGATTCTGCTCGCTAGTTCATTTGGAGAGGCATGGACATGAACTCATGGGAAGCATGTTAACGCATTGGTTAGAGTCAAGTTACCACGGTTGTATGCTTTTGGTATTTCCAAATGATTCCGCTCACTCGTTCTCTTGGAGAGGAATGGACGTGAAAACGGCGGATGCAAGTATTGTTATTAGCAAGAGTCACGTTTGTCCACGCGTGTGTTACGTGCATTTTCTCTGGTGAGTCACTGTGAGGTGCGTGGAAGTGAAGCCGAGTTTCCACTGTATTGCTAATGCAACAGGCACACTCCTGACGCTGTGTATGGAAATGTTTTCCTTGTCAACTCGTTCCTTTTTCGTGGAGAGTCGCAGTGGTGCGTTCCAGGGAGGCACTATTTGTTATTAGAGAGAGTCACATTTCATGGTTCTTTGTGTTCCAAACGATTCCGCTCGCCAGTTCATTTGGAGAGGCATGGACATGAACTCGTGGGAAGCATGTTAACGCATTGGTCAGAGTCAAGTTACCATGGTTGTATGCTTTTGGTATTTCCAAATGATTCCGCTCGCTCGTTCTCTTGGAGAGGAATGAACGTGAATACGGCGGGGACAAGTATTGTTATTAGCCAGAGTCATGTTTCTCCACGCGTGTGTTACATGCATTTTCTCTGGCGAGTCACTCTGAGGTGCGTGGAAATGAAGCCGAGTTGGCATTGTGTTGCTAATGCAACATGCACACTCCTGACGTTGTGTATTGACATGTTTTCCTTGTCAACGCATTCCTTTTTTGTGGTGAGTCGCGGTGGTGCGTTCTAGGGAGGCACTATTTATTATTAGAGAAAGTCACATTTCATGGTTCTTTGTGTTCCAAACGATTCCACTCACCAGTTCATTTGGCGAGGCATGGACATGAACTCATGGGAAGCATGTTAACACATTAGTCAGAGTCAAGTTACCACGGTTGTATGCTTTTGGTATTTCCAAATGATTCCGCTCGCTTGTTCTCTTGGAGAGGAATGGACGTCAAAACGGCGGGGGCAAGTATTGTTATTAGCCAGAGTCATGTTTGTCCACGCGTGTGTTACATGCATTTTCAATGGCGAGTCACTGTGAGGTGCATGGAAGCGAAGCCGAGTTGGCACTGTGTTGCTAATGCAACAGGCACACTCCTGACGCTGTGTATGGAAATGTTTTCCTTGTCAACTCGTTCCTTTTTTGTGGTGAGTCGCGGTGGTGCATTCCAGGGAGGCATTGTTTGTTATTAGAGAGTGACAAGTTTCATGGTTCTTTGTGTTCCAAACGAGTCCGCTCGCCAGTTCATTTGGAGAGGCATGGACATGAACTCATGGGAAGCATGTTAACGCATTGGTCAGAGTCAAGATACCACGGTTGTATGCTTTTGGTATTTCCAAATGATTCCGCTCCCTCGTTCTCATGGAGAGGAATGGACGTGAAAACGGCGGAGGCAAGTATTGGTATTAGCCAGAGTCACGCTTGTCCACGCGTGTGTTACATGCATTTTCTGTGGCCAGTCACTGTGAGGTGCGTGGAAGTGAAGCCGAGTTGGCACTGTGTTGCTAATGCAATAGGCACACTCCTGACACTGTGTATGGAAATGTTTTCCTTGTCAACTCGTTCCTTTTTTGTGGAGAGTCACGGTGGTGCGTTCCAGGGAGGCATTGTTTGTTATTAGAGAGAGTCATGATTCATGGTTCTTTGTGTTCCAAACGATTCCGCTCGCTAGTTCGTTTGGAGAGGCATGGACATGAACTCATGGGAAACATGTTAACGCCTTGGTCAGAGTCAAGTTGCCACGGTTGTATGCTTTTGGTATTTCCAAATAATTCCGCACACTCGTTCTCTTCGAGAGGAATGGACGTGAAAACGGCGGAGGCAAGTATTGTTATTAGCCAGAGTCACGTTTGTCCACTCGTGTGTTACATGCATTTTCTCTGGCGAGTCACTCTGAGGTGCGTGGAAATGAAGCGGAGTTGGCACTGTGTTGCAATGCAACAGGCACACTCCTGACGCTGTGTATGGAAATGTTTTCCTTGTCAACTCGTTCCTTTTTTGTGGAGAGTCGCGGTGGTGCATTCCAGGGAGGCACTGTTTGTTATTAGAGAGAGTCATGATTCATGGTTCTTTGTGTTCCAAATGATTCCGCTCGCTAGTTCGTTTGGAGAGGCATGGACATGAACTCATGGGAAGCATCTTAATGCATTGGTTAGAGTCAAGATACCACTGTTGTATGCTTTCGGTATTTCCAAATGATTACGCTCCCTCATTCTCTTGGAGAGGAAGGGACGTGAAAACGGCAGAGTCAAGTATTGTTATTAGCCAGAGTCACGTTTGTCCACGCGTGTATTACATGCATTTTGTGTGGCCAGTCACTGTGAGGTGCGTGGAAGTGAAGCCGGGTTGGCACTGTGTTGCTAATGCAACAGGCACACTCCTGACGCTGTGTATGGAAATGTTTTCCTTGTCAACTCATTCCTTTTTTGTGAAGAGTCGCGGTGGTGCGTTCCAGGGAGGCACTGTTTGTTATTAGAGAGAGTCATGATTCATGGTTCTTTGTGTTCCAAACGATTCCTCTCGCTAGTTCATTTGGAGAGGCATGGACATGAACTCATGGGAAGCATGTTAAGGCCTTGGTCAGAGTCAAGTTACCACGGTTGTATGCTTTTGGTATTTCCAAATGATTCCGCTCACTCGTTCTCTTGGAGAGGAATGGACGTGAAAACGGCGGAGGCAAGTATTGTTATTAGCCAGAGTCACGTTTGTCCACGCGTGTGTTACATGCATTTTCTCTCGCGATTCACTGTGAGGTGCGTGGAAGTGAAGCCGAGTTGGCACTGTGTTGCTAATGCAACATGCACACTCCTGACGCCGTTTCATGGTTCTTTGTGTTCCAAACGATTCCGCTCGCCAGTTCATTTGGAGAGGCATGGACATGAACTCATGGGAAGCATGTTAACGCATTGGTCAGAGTCAAGTTACCATGGTTGTATGCTTTTGGTATTTCCAAATGATTCCGCTCACTCGTTCTCTTGGAGAGGAATGGACGTGAAAACGGCGGGCAAGTATTGTTATTAGCCAGAGTCACGTTTGTCCACGCGTGTGTTACATGCATTTTCTCTGGCGAGTCACTGTGAGGTGCGTGGAAGTGAAGCGGAGTTGGCACTGTGTTGCTAATGCAACCAAGCACACTCCTGACGCTGTGTATGGAAATGTTTTCCTTGTCAACTCGTTCCTTTTTTGTGGAGAGTCGCGGTTGGTGCGTTCCAGGGAGGCACTGTTTGTTATTAGAGAGAGTCACGTTTCATGGTTCTTTGTGTTCCAAATGATTCCGCTCGCCAGTTCATTTGGAGAGGCATGGACATGAACTCATGGGAAGCATGTTACCGCATTGTCAGAGTCAAGTTACCTTGATTGTATGCTTTTTGTATTTCCAAATGATCCCGCTCACTCGTTCTCTTGGAGAGGAATGGACGTGAAAACAACGGAGGCAAGTATTGTTATTAGCCAGAGTCACGTTTGTCCACGCGTGTGTTACATGCATTTTCTCTGGTGAGTCACTGTGAGGTGCGTGGAAGTGAAGCCGAGTTGGCACTGTGTTGCTAATGCAACAGGCACACTCCTGACGCTGTGTATGGAAATGTTTTCCTTGTCAACTCGTTCCTTTTTTGTGGAGAGTCGCGGTGGTGCGTTCCAGGGAGGCACTGTTTGTTATTAGAGAGAGTCATGTTTCATGGTTCTTTGTGTTCCAAATGATTCCTCTCGCCAGTTCATTTGGAGAGGCATGGACATGAACTCATGGGAAGCATGTTAAGCATTGGTCAGAGTCAAGTTACCACGGTTGTATGCTTTTGGTATTTCCAAATGATTCCGCTCACTCGTTCTCTTGGAGATGAATGGACGCGAAAACGGCGGAGGCAAGTATTGTTATTAGCTAGAGTCACGTTTGTCCACGCGTGTGTTACATGCATTTTCTCTGGCGAGTCACCGTGAGGTGGTGGAAGTGAAGCCGAGTTGGCACTGTGTTGCTAATGCAACAGGCACACTACTGACGCTGTGTATGGAAATGTTTTCCTTGTCAACTCGTTCCTTTTTTGTGGAGAGTCACGGTGGTGCGTTCCAGGGAGGCACCGTTTGTTATTAGAGAGAGTCACGTTTCATGGTTCTTTGTGTTCCAAACGATTCGCTCGCCAGTTCATTTGGAGAGGCATGGACATGAACTCATGGGAAGCATGTTAACGATTGGTCCAGAGTCAAGTTACCATCGGTTGTATGCTTTTGGTATTCCAAATGATTCCCATCACCCTCCTCCGCCGTCTCACTCACCAGTAACTACTCACATCGCACCCCCCTCGTCTCTCTTGGAGAGAACGCACGATGCAATCGCCCGCGAAGGCCAGTCTCTCCATCTTTCAGCCAGCCGTCCGCATTTCTTCCCTGTGTGTGTCTACCAGTATTCCTCTCCTCAGCGGTCACGCGTGAGGGGGTGAAATTTGCAGCCCGACGTTACGCGCACCTCCCCCCCCGTGTTGTCTAATCCCGCCACAGGCACCTCCACCGACCACTCCCCCGTGTCCCACTCCGCCCGAAATGTCTTCTTCCCTCTCAACTCGTTCCTTTCTTCTAGAGAGTCGCGGTGGTGCGTTCCAGGGAGGCACTGTTTGTTATTAGAGAGAGTCACGTTTCATGGTTCTTTGTGTTCCAAACGATTCTGCTCGCCAGTTCATTTGGAGAGGCATGGACATGAACTCATGGGAAGCATGTTAACACATTGGTCAGAGTCAAGTTATCACGGTTGTATGCTTTTGGTATTTCCAATTGATTCAGCTCACTCGTTCTCTTGGAGAGGAATGGAGTGAAAACGGCGGAGGCAAGTATTGTTATTAGCCAGAGGTCACGTATGTCCACGCGTGTGTTACATCGCATTTTCTCTGCGCGAGTCACTGTGAGGTGCGTGGAAGTGAAGCCGAGTTGGCACTGTGTTGCTAATGCAATAGGCACACTCCTGACACCGTGTATGGAAATATTTTCCTTGTCACCTCATTGCTTTTTTGTGGAGAGTCGCGGTGTTGCGTTCCAAGGAGGCATTGTTTGTTATTAGAGAGAGTCATGTTTCATGGTTCTTTGTGTTCCAAACGATTCCGCTCGCCAGTTCATTTGGAGAGGCATGGACATGAACTCATGGGAAGCATGTTAACGCATTGTTCAGAGTCAAGTTACCACGGTTGTATGCTTTTGGTATTTCCAAATGATTCCGCTCACTCGTTCTCTTGGAGAGGAATGGACGTGAAAACGGCGGAGGCAAGTATTGTTATTAGCCAGAGTCACGTTTGTCCACGCGTGTGTTACACGCATTTTCTCTGGCGAGTCACTGTGAGGTGCGTGGAAGTGAAGCCGAGTTGGCACTGTGTTGCTAATGCAACAGGCATAGTCCTGACGCTATGTATGGAAATGTTTTCCATGTCAACTCGTTCCTTTTTTATGGAGAGTCGCGGTGGTGCGTTCCAAGGAGGCATTGTTTGTTATTAGAGAGAGTCATATTTCATGGTTCTTTGTGTTCCAAACGATTCCGCTCCCCAGTTCATTTGGAGAGGCATGGACATGAACTCATGGGAAGCATGTTAACGCATTGTTCAGAGTCAAGTTACCACGGTTGTATGCTTTTGGTATTTCCAAATGATTCCGCTCACTCGTTCTCTTCGAGAGGAATGGACGTGAAAATGGCGGAGGCAAGTATTGTTATTAGCTAGAGTCACGTTTGTCCACGCGTGTGTTACATGCATTTTCTCTGGCGAGTCACTGTGAGGTGCGTGGAAGTGAAGCCGAGTTGGCACTGTGTTGCTAATGCAACAGGCACACTCCTGACGCTGTGTATGGAAATGTATTCCTTGTCAACTCGTTCCTTTTTTGTGGAGAGTCGCAGTGGTGTGTTCTAGGGAGGCACTGTTTGTTATTAGAGAGAGTCACGTTTCATGGTTCTTTGTGTTCCAAACGAGTCCGCTCGCCAGTTCATTTGGAGAGGCATGGACATGAACTCATGGGAAGCATGTTAATGCATTGGTCAGAGTCAACATACCACTGTTGTATGCTTTTGGTATTTCCAAATGATTCCGCTCCCTCATTCTCTTGGAGAGAAAGGGACGTGAAAATGGCAGAGGCAAGTATTGTTATTAGCCAGAGTCACGTTTGTCCACGCGTGTGTTACATGCATTTTGTGTGGCCAGTCACTGTGAGGTGCGTGGAAGTGAAGCCGAGTTGGCACTGTGTTGCTACTGCAATAGGCACACTCCTGACGCTGTGTATGGAAATGTTTTCCTTGTCAACTCGTTCCTTTCTTGTGAAGAGTCGCGGTGGTGCATTCAGGGAGGCACTGTTTGTTATTAGAGAGAGTCATGATTCATGGTTCTTTGTGTTCTAAACGATTCCTCTCGCTAGTTCATTTGGAGAGGCATGGACATGAACTCATGGGCAGCATGTTAACGCATTGGTCAGAGTCAAGTTACCACGGTTGTACGCTGATATTCCCAAATGATCCCGCCCACTCTTTCTCTTGGAGATGAATGGACGCGAAACGGCGGAGGCAATTATTGTTATTAGCCAGAGTCACATTTGTCCACGCGTGTGTTACATGCATTTTCTCTCGCGATTCACTGTGAGGTGCATGGAAGTGAAGCCGAGTTGGCACTGTGTTGCTAATGCAACATGCACACTCCTGACGCTATGTATGGAAATGTTTTCCTTGTCAACTCATTCCTTTTTTATGGAGAGTCGCGGTGGTGCGTTCCAGGGAGGCATTGTTTGTTATTAGAGAGAGTCATGTTTCATGGTTCTTTGTGTTCCAAACGATTCCGCTCGCCAGTTCATTTGGAGAGGCATGGACATGAACTCATGGGAAGCATGTTAACGCATTGTTCAGAGTCAAGTTACCACGGTTGTATGCTTTTGGTATTTCCAAATGATTCCGCTCACTCGTTCTCTTGGAGAGGAATGGACGTGAAAACGGCGGAGGCAAGTATTGTTATTAGGCAGAGTCATGTTTGTCCACGCGTGTGTTACACGCATTTTCTCTCGCGAGTCACTGTGAGGTGCGTGGAATTGAAGCCGAGTGGGCACTGTGTTGCTAATGCAACATGCACACTCCTGACGCTATGTATGGAAATGTTTTCCTAGTCAACTCGTTCCTTTTTTGTGGAGAGTCGCGGTGGTGCGTTCCAGGGAGGCACTGTTTGTTATTACAGAGAGTCACGTTTCATGGTTCTTTGTGTTCCAAACGATTCCGCTCGTCAGTTCATTTGGAGAGGCATGGCCATGAACTCATGGGAAGCATGTTAACGCATTGGTCAGAATCAAGTTACCATGGTTGTATGCTTTTGGTATTTCCAAATGATTCCTCTCACTCGTTCTCTTGGAGAGGAATGGACGTGAAAACGCCGGAGCCGAGTATTGTTATTAGCCAGAGGCACGTTTGTCCACGCGTGTGTTACACGCATTTTATCTGGCGAGTCACTGTGAGGTGCGTGGAAGTGAAGCCGAGTTGGCACTGTGTTGCTAATGCAACAGGCACACTCCTGACGCTGTGTATGGAAATGTTTTCCTAGTCAACTCGTTCCTTTTTTGTGGAGAGTCGCGGTGGTGCGTGCCAGGGAGGCACTGCTTGTTATTAGAGAGAGTCATGATTCATGGTTCTTTGTGTTCCAAATGATTCTGCTCGCTAGTTCATTTGGAGAGGCATGGACATGAACTCATGGGAAGCATGTTAACGCATTGGTTAGAGTCAAGTTACCACGGTTGTATGCTTTTGGTATTTCCAAATGATTCCGCTCACTCGTTCTCTTGGAGAGGAATGGACGTGAAAACGGCGGATGCAAGTATTGTTATTAGCAAGAGTCACGTTTGTCCACGCGTGTGTTACGTGCATTTTCTCTGGTGAGTCACTGTGAGGTGCGTGGAAGTGAAGCCGAGTTTCCACTGTATTGCTAATGCAACAGGCACACTCCTGACGCTGTGTATGGAAATGTTTTCCTTGTCAACTCGTTCCTTTTTCGTGGAGAGTCGCAGTGGTGCGTTCCAGGGAGGCACTATTTGTTATTAGAGAGAGTCACATTTCATGGTTCTTTGTGTTCCAAACGATTCCGCTCGCCAGTTCATTTGGAGAGGCATGGACATGAACTCGTGGGAAGCATGTTAACGCATTGGTCAGAGGTATTTTTATTAGCCAGAGTCACATTTGTCCACGCGTGTATTACATGCATTTTCTCTGGCGAGTCACTGTGAGGTGCGTGGAAGTGAAGCCGAGTTGGCACTGTGTTGCTAATGCAACAGGCACACTACTGACGCTGTGTATGGAAATGTTTTCCTTGTCAACTCGTTCCTTTTTTGTGGAGAGTCGCGGTGGTGCTTTCCAGGGAGGCACTGTTTGTTATTAGAGAGAGTCACGTTTTATGGTTCTTTGTGTTCCAAACGATTCCGCTCGCCAGTTCATTTGGAGAGGCATGGACATGAACTCATGGGAAGCATGTTAACGCATTGTTCAGAGTCAAGTTACCACGGTTGTATACTTTTGGTATTTCCAAATGATTCCGCTCACTCATTCTCTTGGAGAGGAATGGACGTGAAAATGTCGGAGGCAAGTATTGTTATTAGCTAGAGTCACGTTTGTCCACGTGTGTGTTACATGCATTTTCTCTGGCGAGTCTTTGTGAGGTGTGTGGATGTGAAGCCGAGTTGGCACTGTGTTGCTAATGCAACAGGCACACTACTGACGCTGTGCATGGAAATATTTTCCTTGTCAACTTGTTCCTTTTTTGTGGAGGGTCGAGGTGGTGCGTTCCAGGGAGGCACTATTCGTTATTAGAGAGAGAGTCACATTTCATGGTTCTTTGTGTTCCAAACGATTCTGCTCGCCAGTTCATTTGGAAAGGCATGAACATGAACTCATGGGAAGCATGTTAATTCATTTGTCAGATTCAAGTTACCACGGTTGTATGCTTTTGGTATTTCCAAATGATTCCACTCACTCGTTGTCTTGGAGAGGAATGGATGTGAAAACGGTGGAGGCAAGTATTGTTATTAGCTAGAGTCACGTTTGTCCACGCGTGTGTTACATGCATTTTCTCTGGCGAGTCACTGTGAAGTGCGTGGAAGTGAAGCCGAGTTGCACTGTGTTGCTAATGCAACAGGCACGCTACTCACGATCTCTATGGAAATGTTTTCCTTGTCAACTCGTTTTTTTGTGGAGAGTCGCGTTGGGGCGTTCCAGGGAGGCACTGTTTGTTATTAGAGAGAGTCACGTTTCATGGTTCTTTGTGTTCCAAACGATTCCGCTTGCCAGTTCATTTGGAGAGGCATGGACATGAACTCATGGGAAGCATGTTAACGCATTGGTCAGAGTCAAGTTACCATGGTTGTATGCTTTTGGTATTTCCAAATGATTCCGCTCACTCGTTCTCCTGGATAGGAATGGACGTGAAAACGGCAGAGGCAAGTATTGTTATTAGCCAGAGTCACGTACTTCCACGCGTGTGTTACATGTATTTTCTCTCACGAGTCACCGTGAGGTGGGTGGAAGTGAAGCCGAGTTGGCACTATGTTGCTAATGCAACAGGCACACTACTGACGCTGTGTATGGAAATGTTTTCCCTGTCAACTCATTCCTTTCTTGTGGAGAGTCGCGGTGGTGCGTTCCAAGGAGGCACTGTTTGTTATTAGAGAGAGTCGTGTTTCATGGTTCTTTGTGTTCCAAACTATTCCACTCGCCAGTTCATTTGGAGAGGCATGGAAATGAACTCATGTGAAGCATGTCAACGCATTGGTCAGAGTCAAGTTATCACGGTTGTATGCTTTTGGTATTTCAAAATGATTCCTCTCACTCATTCTCTTGGAGAGGAATGGACGTGAAAACGGCGGAGGCAAGTATTGTTATTAGCCAGAGTCACGTTTGTCCATCCGTGTGTTACATGCATTTTCTCTAGCGAGTCACTGTGAGGTGCGTGGAAGTGAAGCCGAGTTGGCACTGTGTTGCTAATGCAACAGGCACACTACTGAAGCTGTGCATGGAAATATTTTCCTTGTCAACTCGTTCCTTTTTTGTGGAGGGTCGAGGTGGTGCGTTCCAGGGAGGCACTGTTCGTTATTACAGAGAGTGTCACATTTCATGGTTCTTTGTGTTCCAAACGATTCCGCTTACGAGTTCATTTGGAGAGGCATGCACATGAACTCATGGGAAGCATGTTAACTTATTGGTCGGAGTCAAGTTACCACAGTTGTATGCTTTTGGTATTTCCAAATGATTCCGCTCACTCGTTGTCTTGGAGAGGAATGGACGTGAAAATGGCGGAGGCAAGTATTGTTATTAGCCAGAGTCACGTTTGTCCACGCGTGTGTTACATGCATTTTCTCTGGCAAGTCACTGTGAGGTGCGTGGAAGTGAAGCCGAGTTGGCACTGTGTTGGTAATGCAACAGGCACACTACTCACGATGTGTATGGAAATGTTTTCCTTGTCAACTTGTTGTTTTTTTTGGAGAGTCGTGGTGGTGCGTTCCAGGGAGGCACTGTTTGTTATTAGAGAGAGTCACGTTTCATGGTTCTTTGTGTTCCAAACGATTCCGCTTGCTAGTTCATTTGGAGAGGCATGGAGATGAACTCATGGGAAGCATGTTAACGCATTGGTCAGAGTCAAGTTACCATGGTTGTATGCTTTTGGTATTTCCAAATGATTCCGCTCACTCGTTCTCTTGGAGAGGAATGGACGTGAAAACGGCGGAGGCAAGTATTGTTATTAGCCAGAGTCACATTTGTCCACGCGTGTGTTACATGCATTTTCTCTGGCGAGTCACTATGAGGTGCGTGGAAGTGAAGCCGAGTTGGCACTGTGTTGCTAATGCAACAGGCACACTACTGACATTGTGTATGGAAATGTTTTCCTTGTCAACTCGTTCCTTTTTTGTGGAGAGTCGCGGTGGTGCGTCCAGGGAGGCATTGTTTGTTATTAAATAGCGTCACATTCGTGCCTGCGTGTGTTATAGATGTTTTCACTAAAGGTGTTACCTCGAGAAGCATGCAAATTAATTCGCGGATATAGTAAGATTTTTATATAAGTATCATTTCAAAAAATGGCAATGGTTATTAGTATGAATTCGACAGTAATTTCTCTGGAATACAGACAGACGTACACAGTAAGTTAACTGTGTTTGAGATGTTTTTTGTTGAATATATACGAACCATTTGAAAGAAGTTGAGTGGTTGTAGTGTGGACGAACGCACGGGGAGACGAAATTATAGTACTTGTGTTTCCCAGGCATGCAGAGTTCGAGGTATTCAAGAGAGATTATGAGAATTCGAGGCGTCGGTTACTCTGTTTGACCGTCTGATCGGTGTGCATGTGTTATAAAAAGGTACCTACTCATGGAACACTCCACATCGACAATTCTCCAGAGACAGGCACCTCTTTCTAGCTGGTAGCTCCTTGCTTGCGCCATGGCAGGTAAGAGGGTTTCTGGGTGTTCAAGCAACCATGCAGCGAGGACCAAAGCCGCGGAAAGAAGGGAGACGTGTCGCCGCTATGCTGTAGCGGCGGCAGGGATATCCTGCCCCATTGCCCAGGTGTCGAACGATCTCTCACATGGAGGTGAATCCTCCCACAAGCGAATTCGCCATGGAGACGATCTCGGCAAGATGGCAGTACCGAATTCCTTAGCCAGCGACGACGTGCTCAATGAGCTAATTAAGCAGCAACAATTCATTGCTCGCCTGGAGAAGTTGGTGCAGCAGAGCAATGCCTATGTGGAGAAGTCCACGGGTCTTATATTTCGATCTCTGTGTGAGAATGAGAAGCTTCTCAAAGAGCTCCACCAGAAGGATCAGGAGGCCGCCCGCTGGAAGAATCTGTATGAGCAGAGCCATGCGTTGGTGCAGAAGCTGTCAGGCGAGGTGGAGCGGCTTATGGATGAGAAGGCTGAGGTCCTCGTCAAGTACAAGAGCCTAGTTGAGGATTCGTATGCTGCTGTGAAGGAAGGTCATGAGGCGATGAAGAAGCAGATTCAGGATGCGCTCGCCCACCAGCCGATCAAGAACATTGCTGGAGTGTAGGCAGAGAGCTTGAAGCGTGTGTGTTTTCGTTGCGTTGGGGCATGTGACCTTTTGTACTTACATGAATCTGTAAAGCATTTATGCGTTGCATTGTCGTCGTGTTGTTTCGTTCATTGGTACATGTAGATGAGTAGGCTCTGGGCATGGATGTCGCTTGTTAGCAGTAGGAGCACGGTTGTGCTTCCACCAGGGGCACTTCGTGGGGCCGCGGGGAGCACGTTTTTGCCACACGTGTGTATTTGTGCTCCATATGATTTCGGTTTCTCGTTCACATGGATAGGCACGGGAGTGGTTGTGTGTGTTTATAGACGTGTCTTCCTGGGAGATGATCCCCTGTAAGAGGCGCGGACGTGTAGTCACGCGAAGCACGGTTTTAATATGAGCTGGTGTTCCTCCCTGGCTCTTGTGTGCGTCTGGTTTTAATACCGAGTTCCGTCACGCTTCTTTTATTAGAAGCACAGGCGTGAAGTGAATACAACCGCGGTTCTGTACCAGGCAGCGACATAAGTTGTGTACTGACAATGGCATGGACGTTCGTGGTACTGTTAAGTGTCACAGGCACGGGCGTGAAGCGCTAAGGGGCATGTTGCCATGTAATATGGAGTCACGTCCCCTGTGTTTTTGTTCTGAGTACTTCCGTCGACTCGATCAGAAGGAGAGGCACGGCCAGTGAGGCATAGCTTTTCATTACACACAGTCACGTTCGTTTCTTTAACCCAGCGGAATGGGTTGAGACGCCAACACTTACTGTTGACTCTATTTTTAAAAGCTTGTTTCCTTGTTTTCAAAAGCACACTCACGCTTCTTTCTTGATGTTTCGTATATTACTCGATAAAGACTCGATCAGAAGGAGAGGCACGGCTGGTGAGCCCATAGAGGCATAGCTTTTCATTACGCACAGTCACGTTTGTTTCTTTAACCCAACGGAATGGGTTGAGACGCCAACACTTACTGTTGACTCTGTTTTTAAAAGCTTGTCTCCTTGTTTTCAAAAGCACAGTCACGCTTCTTTCTTTATGTTTCGTATATTACTCGATAAAGACTCGATCAGAAGGAGGGGTACGGCCGGTGAGCCCATAGAGGCATAGCTTTTCATTACGCACAGTCACGTTCACTCGATTAGATGGGAGAGGTACATGCATGGTATGGTATTATATAGAGTCACGCTCATCCGTGTTTGTGTTCCGAATAATTCCGTTGACTTGATTAGATGGAAACCCAGCGGAAAGGCACTGTTTGGTCTTACCCACAGTCACGTTCGTTTCTTTAATTGCAGAAACCCAGCGGAAAGGGATCATGTGTGAACACTCACTGTTTACTCGGTGAGGCATGGGATGGCTTGTTCGAGAGAAGCTGATGTGGTGTATTCTTTGCATGGTGGTGGGTCCCAGGAAGTGACGGCGTGGTATTGTAAATAGTCACATTATGTTGTTTTCGTGTTCCAAATGATTCCGTTGAACCGTTCGCAACAGCAGGCACATCCGTGCAGCGCAAAGAGGCATGGTTATGATTTACCAAGAGTCACATTCATGCGTTTATCGCGGAAACCCAATGGTTCGATGGGCGTCTCTTCGTACCTCAGGAGTGAACGCCACGTGGTGCCGCTCTAAAAACACGCGTTCACACTTAACCCAATGTCTTGGTCCTATTAAGGAGGTGATAGCAGAGCGAGCGAGGCAACCGGACTATAATGCTTTAACACTTTCACTTAGCCATAGGAGTTTGACAGTGGGGCTACTAGATAGCCCCTGGCGGCTCCGCACTCTCCCGATCCCGGGGTGCATATATGCCTGGCCGGAAAGCGGCCCTTCGTTAAGGCGGGGGAATTCTAACATTCCCATGGGTCATCGAGTGGTTGACCAGTCTCGCGCTAGATCATGACAGTCAGTTTTCGGCTTTCTCTACTGAAGTGCTCGTCCGGATGAACCAGGGCACAATCGCAATAGTTCTCCTGGTGCTACCTTAGCCGGTAAAGCGGAACGTAAGGCACCAAAACACAGGAGCCGGGAAAACCCAACATTTGACCAAAGACAATGATTCGGAGCTGATGCATATAGGGCCAAACTCGTGACGCCGAACACTCCCTAAGGTATTCGGTCTTTGTGGTATAAACCGGGCCTAAATAATGGCCTTCGTAAGAAGCCCCTTATGTCCAGGTACGTGCATTCGTCTGGCGTGGCCACATGCCAAGACGTCAGCATCCTTCTCAACGGTGGATATGTATCAACAAGAGACAGTAAAAAAGGTTTACGCAGGGTCTTAATCTGAAAAGAATCCTTGGAGCGGGTCCCTGCTGCACGTCTGCGCCTGTGTCTCCGTTGTGCCGTATCCTGGACAGGTGTGGCATGATGATCATTTGTAAAAGAGAGGAATTTAGGTGAAAAAAGCTTGTCGTGCAAAAAGATAGTTAAAGAAACTATGCATAATTCAAGATGAGGAGGAATGGCCACATGTCTGCGTGCGTTGAGCCCCTTGTATTAATGAATAGGGGTGTGACCATTTATTCGGTATAATTGATGGCGCCGGACTTGATTAGTTGTGTCTGAGGTATTGACGACCTATGTGGTGCTTTGGCTAGTCCGGGCGCCTTTAGTGTGTGGCTGCCAAGGCAGCCTCACTCTCTTCGGCGCGCAGAGATCGCTTGACATTTCCGTGCACTGAAATGATGCCGCGTGGACCGGGCATCTTAAGTGTGAGGGAGGCATAGTGTGGTATTGCATTGAAGCGAGCTAAAGCTTCGCGCCCGAGGAGTGCTTGATAGCCGCTTTGAAACGGAGCGATGTGGAAGGTTAAATGCTCGCTACGGAGGTTATCGGGGGAGCCGAATATAACTTGTAGTAGGAGGGAGCCCATACAACGAGCCCCTGGGCCTAGCGTTACTCCTTTAAAGGTAGTATTGCTATGGCGAATTTGTGTTGGGTCTAACCCCATCCCGCGGATTGTATCCTGGTATATTAGGTTTAGGCTGCTGCCGCCGTCCATCAAGACTCGTGTGAAGTGATATCCGCCAATTACTGGGTCTAATACCAGGGCAGCCCATCCTGCGTGTCGGATACTTGCTGAGTAATCGCGATGGTCGAAAATGATCGGTTGAGACGACCACTGGCAGGACTTTGCGGTGACAGGCACTTGGGTATATTTTCCTGGGGGTGCCGCATTGTTTTTTCCCTTCATCATGTGTAGTACGTTTACTGTTTTGACTTCTGGTGGGAATTTCTTTTGTTCCCCAGTGTCTTGCTTGGGAGGCTCGTCCTCGTCTTCACTTGGTGTGTCCTCCCCCTTGTGTACGGCGTTGAGCTTGCCGAACTGCTTGAAGATCCAACATTCTCTATGGGTATGATTAGCGGGCTTGCTAGGGGTACTATGTATCTGACATAACTGGTCCAGAATTTTGTTGAGGATGGACGGTTCGTCCCTGGTGCCTTTAGTGGGCGGCTTTTGACCTGGCCGGGAACTTTTGAATCCAGCATTTACTGTCGTGCCCTTCATGCTGTCTTCTTTATTCCGGCGTTTGCTATTGCTGTTGCGCTGTGATTTCCCATTTCCATCTCTAACTTCAGATGTACTGGGGTCGCTGGTGCTGCATCTGGCTAGCCAGCTGTCCTCACCCGCGCAAAAGTGGGTCATGAGGTTTGTTAATGCGGCCATCGTTCTCGGCTTATTTTGGCCGAGGTGTCTGGCGAGCCATTCGTCACGGATGCTATGCTTGAAAGCTGCCAAGGCTTCGGCGTCCGGACAGTCGACAATCTAGTTCTTTTTAATGAGAAACCTGTTCCAAAGCTTTCGGGCTGACTCTCCAGGCTGTTGAGTTATATGACTCAAATCGTTCGCATCCGGAGGTCGGACATAAGCTCCTTGAAAATTTGCCCGAAAGGCATCTTCGAGCTCTTCCCAACTTCCAATGGAGCTTTCGTGGAGGCCTTTGAGCCAGTGACGAGCTGGCCCTTTGAGCTTGAGGGGTAAGTATTTGATGGCATGGAGATCATCTCCTCGAGCCATATGGATATGAAGGATACAGTCCTCAATCCAAACCCCAGGGTCTGTTTTCCCATCGTATGCCTCTATGTTTACGGGCCTGAATCCCTCTGGAAATTCATGGTCCAGCACCTCATCGGTGAAACATAGGGGGTGTGCGGCACCCCTGTAACTGGGTGTACCGCGTTGTTCTGATGCTTGTTGTGTTGCATTGTATGCTGGGCGCGCTTGCGTGGTCCATAGATGGATCTTGTTGCACCGTCCTTTGGGTGCGAGCCCTCGCATGGGTCGCGTGTTTTATTGTGAGCAGCATTGTATTCCATTCTGTGTTGATAGAGGGGTCATCTATCCGACCAGGTGGTTGCTTTGATATTTGGTTGTGGGGGGTCGGAGGCCTCCTCATTGAATTCGGGTAGCAGCTTCCGCTTTCGGTAGCTCTTTGAGGGGCGATCGTCATCGTACATTGCTGCTGTATTAAGTATTTTACTCCATCTGAATTGGAGTTTGTTTTGCGCGGCCTTGAGCCTTCACTTCTGCTTTTTAAGGCTCCTTGCGGTGACAACGAGCCTTTCATGGGCATTCTGATGCTCCGGGTGCCTGTCCGGCGTTATGTCGTCCGGACCATTATCCCTGATGGGATTTGTTTGTTCGGTTTGAATATCTGGATTGCCGTTGTCCGGCAGCGGTTCGCCCTGCTCCAGCGCTGGGTCTGTGTGATCGCTATTTTTGTCAAGGCGGGATTTGGGGCGGCGCTTGCGTCACCGTTTTGACTGCTTTTCGAGGGAACGGGCCTTCGGTGCATCCTTCCACTCCTCGTCGTCATCTTTTGGTGTGTCCACCGTGTATACGTCATATGACGAGGTGGCGTTCTAGGGCCCAACAGGCGCTGGTTCTTCATTGTCCCCTTCATCGGCGTCCATACCGTCGATGTCTTTGGAGTCAAAGTCGAGCATGTTGGTTAAATCGTCGACAATGGCTACAAAGTGGGTGGTGGGTGGGCTTTGAATTTCTTCATCGTCCGTACTCCAACCTTGCTGACCGTAGTCCGGCCAGGGCTCTCCTAATAAAGAGAGAGACTTTAGTGACTTCAGGATATCGCCGAAAGGCGGGTGCTGAAAGATGTCTGCGGCAGTGAACTCCATGATCGGCGCCCAATCGGATTCGATTGGCAGGGCGCGGAGGGTTCGGAGTCCGGCTCCTTAGAGTCACGAGCCGTAGAGTACAGGGCTGGTGTTCGGCTCAATCGCCGTTTGGATCGCAGCCCCCGAGGTGGCGTCCAACCGCCCATCCTCGATCGGCGCAGTTGGCTCCGAACTAAGGGCCGGAGCCGGTGCGGGTGCGGCCTCCAGGGCACCGTTCGGCGGCAGAGTTAGATCATGCTCGTCATGATAGTGTGGTGCGCTCGGCAGTGGCTCGAATCCGTCGAGGATCAAGTCCCCGCGGATGTCAGCCGTGTAATTTAAACTTCCGAATCTGACCTGACGGCCAGGGGCGTAGCTTTCGATCTGCTCTAGATGGCCAAGTGAATTGGCCCGCAGTGCGAAGCCGCCAAAGACAAAGATCTGTCCGGGAAGGAAGGTCTCACCCTGGACTGCATTGCCGTTGATGATCGTATGAGCCATCGAGCCTGACAGCGACGGCACAAAGGAACTCTCAATGAAAGCACCAATGTCGGTGTCAAAACCGGCGGATCTCGGGTAGGGGGTCCCGAACTGTGCGTCTAGGCCGGATGGTAACAGGAGGCAAGGGACACGAAGTTTTACCAAGGTTCGGGCCCTCTCGATGGAGGTAAAACCCTACGTCCTACTTGATTAATATTGATGATAGGGGTAGTACAAGAGTAGATCTACCACGAGATCAAAGAGGCTAAACCCTAAAAGCTAGCCTATGGTATGATTGTTGATGTGTATGTTGTCCTACGGACTAAAACCCTCCGGTTTATATAGACACCGGAGAGGGTTAGGGTTACATAGAGTCGGTTACAATGGTAGGAGATCTGAACATCCGTATCGCCAAGCTTGCCTTCCACGCCAAGGAAAGTCCCTTCCGGACACGGGACGGAGTCTTCAATCTTGTATCTTCATAGTCCAGGAGTCCGGCTGAAGGTATAGTTCGGCTATCCGAACACCCCCTAATCCAGGACTCCCTCAGCGGGCATGTCTCCGGACTCGCTGGGGCCGAAGGAGATTGGGGAGGTGGAGGAAGTGGAGGGGGATGCGTCGGAGCTCATGCAGCAAGTTGATCTAGTGGGGGAGATGTGATGGAGGAAGAGGAGGGGGTGATCCAATGGGGGGAGATGTGAAGGTGGAAGAGGAGGGGGTGACAAGGATGAGGAGGACGATGAGGAAGGCGTGGACAAGGATGACAAGGACGACGAGGAAGGCATGGACGAGGATGAGGAGGACGACAAGGAAGGTGTGGACGAGGACGACGAGGAAGGCGTGGATGAGGATGACGAGGACGACGAGGAAGACTTGGACGAGGATGATGAATACGACGAGGAAGGCGTAGACGAGGACGACGACGACGAGGAGGAGGGAGATGATGAGGACGACGAGGAGGCTGGTGACAACGAAGACGAGGACGGCGAGGAGTGGGGTGACGAGGATGACGAGGCGGAGTTCTATCTTGGTGAGTTGGCCATGATGGCGGAGCATACCGCTATCCTGGAGTCCATCCAAGATGAGGCATATGTGGAGTCCAACCGGCTCTTCCTCCGGGAAGAATAGGCAAAGACCGATGTGCTCTTCGACGAGCTAGATGCGGAGCAGGAGGCGGAGGCCAACAACGTCGATATCAGAATGGAGATAGTGGACATCTCCGACGACGGGGAGTAGTGTAGTTTTGTTGGTAGATGTTTGCTTTTCCATGGTTTTTATGCTTTTCATGTTTTGTGTGTCTATAAAGGTTCAACAATGTCAAGCAATTGTCGATGTCAGAACGGAGACAATTTCGTTTCCATGTCAAGCAATCGTGTTTTGTTCTTAAGTAGTAGTACTACCCCGTCCCAAAATAAATGTGTCAACTTTGCAGTACAATTCACATTGTACTGGTTAGTACAGGGTTGGGCGAATTAATTTGTGATGGCAGGTGTATGTTTTATTACAAATTGCAGTTTCAAGTACCATATTTGGGTCGGAAGGAGTATGTTTTATTACACTATATTGTTTTATTATAGATTGCAGTTTCAAGTACAAAATAAATGTCTCAACTAGGGCACATATTTGATTCTAGAGATTTCAGTGTGGTTAGATTTGAATATGGTTTCAAAATGGTTAGATTCTAGAGAGGCACTCAGCAACATGCACAAAAAAGCCACAGATGTGCTTCTCAGAAGCACCGTCTTGCATGGTCTTACCGCAAGATGGGATTCGACATTTATCCAGGACATTCCGGGTTTTATAAGTGTAGAAAGATTTGTTTTTCACTTATATGTTGTGTCGTAGAGGCACGGCTATTACTTTTGTGAGAGGCATGAATGTGCCGACAGAACGGGCACGGTCACGTATGAAATAGGTGCAAGGTGGTCCCTAGTGTCTCCTTAATGTATCATCTATACACTTTACTGTTACATGCACGATCATCGTTCTTGTCGAGGCACGAAGGTGAAGGATGGAGCCTTTGCCTCTACGGTAGTCACGCCCCATATTAAGAAGGAAGCAAATCTTCACAGACCCAATACGTCGGAAGCTGGCTGTAAGGCACGCTCCTCCCTCTGCGTTTTCGATGACATCACGTTTAGTGCTAGTGGGGTGGACGTAATGCTCGGTTTGCTGATGTTTTTGTTGTCAGCAACTTTCTTAACATGTTACGCATGACAGAGGTACGGTTTTACCCGACATAGAGGCATGCACGTAACTAACTGGAGGCACGGAGACGTTATTCTGAGGGACGTACGGATGCGAAAAGGATAGTGATGCAAGGACGTGTAGGTGTGCCTCTGCTTTAAAGAAGCATTCACTGACACATTTTCATTGCGGGGGGCATGAACTATGAGCTCCATGTGTTTTCGAAGGCATAGGCCTCATTAATGAACATATCAGAGAGAAGGTGAATCTTTTGGTTGACGTCTAGAATGTTGCGTAAAATGACGTGAAGCCAAGTTACGCATAGTCCCCTTCGTATCAGAGGCACATAGGCACATAAGTGCCTATTGTGGTGCACTGGAAATAAACTTGTGCAAAAGACATGTAAACTGCAAGCAAACTACAAGGTTAACTGCGACACAAGCACACCTAAATTTATAACAAGCAAACGGCAGTCTTGAGGGAAAGAAAATCTAATGAGAAATCTAGAATGGCATGAGCAATGTTCTAGATACTTTTGTTGGCCGGGACCACCTGCTTCAGTAGTCGTAGTCGCCACAGGACCTAGCGCGCTTCCTGGTCTGCTCCTTGTCGAGTTTTGCCTGGCAAAGCCCTTCCTGGATGATGGTGAGGCGACTCCATATCTCGTACGGAGCGTAAGCGTCCTTTGCAGCATACTCGATGTGCCTCATGGACAGGGGCATGCATGCCCAACGGCTGCGTTCTGCGTTGGTGAGCTCAACGTCGTGGACAAGGATGCCTGAGACGTCCCTAAGGGAGTCCATAGGCTTGGTAGCTGTAGGCACCCTTCATTCCTTCTGGATGTCGATGAAGTGGGCGATCTCCAGTCCGATGCGGCCGAGCATCTCTATGTCGCCGTCGATGGAGAAGCCAACAAACGTGTACCCGTGGTCCGCAAGGAAGTTGTAGAACTTGGTGCAGTTCTTGTCGGTAATGCTCAGTTGGAAGAGCAGCACCGGATGATCCTTGCCGACAGAGAGCTGGACAAGGGCGGGTTTCTGATCTTCGCCATGGTCGTTGGTGTACTTCACATCAACTCTGACGATCTTGTGGCGCTCGAACTAGAGGTGTCACTCGTACTGCTCAATGGTGGTCGCCGCCTTGTGCAAGTCGTTGGTGTGGATCACGTGCAACTTTGTGTTGCCATGGGCCTGCACCTCCATGAATTCCCTGGTGATTCCCATGGCCTGGAGCAGTTGGTCCTCCTGCAACCTGGTTTTTCATGGGGAACAATGAGTGGGAGCGCAATGGAGATTTCTGTTCTTTGTGTGTGAGAAGGCCGCGGTGGGAGTCTAAATTTAAGGGCGGGGAAGTGGCAAAGGAGTGCACGATCTCACTGTCGATGCGGTTGTGCACATCGTGGGTTCTGGATCGTGGTTTTTCTTTATAAAAAATAACAATAAAATCAGCAGTTATATTTTTAACAACCGTCGTATCTCCAGCAAGTCGTGGAGATGATCGTTGTCTTGCGTAGTTTACTGTCAAATGTTAACTTTTACAATTTATCACGTGAGGCATGCAGGGGCAGTATGTAGAGGCACAAGTCTCTGACCAAGAGAAGCATGCTTCAAGTGGCAGCATTAACTCTCAAACACACGGGCGTGGTACATTTATTGGGAGTGGCAATTGTTTTCAGTGATCCATTCGCTGATAGGAGCAGTGTTGTGTTTCTTCAGAGGCACTGTTGTGTGTCCGTGTTGCAACTGACGCTACTAGATGGTCAGAAAGAACGAGAAGCAACGAGAGGCGTGGACATGCAGCTGCAAGAAGCACTCATACAATGAGAGGCGAAACAAGAGGCACATATACGATGCTACTTGAGGCACGGAGTTGAAGCTACGTGCTTGCACGGACGTCAATTCGTGCTATGGTGCTACGTGAGGCACGGGCATGAACAAATAGTCATACACTCAACTACATGCGCAAAAAGCCACATATGTGTTTCTAAGAAGCACAGGCCTCCATGGTTTTACCGCAAGGTGGGATTCGACATTTATCCAGGGCATTCCAAGTTTTACAAGTGTAGTAAGAATCGTTTTTCACTTATATGTTCTGTGGTAGAGGCACGGCTATTACTTGTGTGACGAAGGAATGTACGTCTAATGTACGTGACACGAGGATTGACAATAGGCGTCTATTACTGTTTTCCCAGAATGTTTTTCAATTAACTGCGAGAGGCGTGAATGTTCCGATGGAATAGGCACGGCCATGTCTGAAATAGTTGCAAGGTCATCCCTAAGGTGTCCTATACGCTTTACAGTTACAAGCACGGTCGTCGTTCTTGCCGAGGCACGGAGGTTACTGATGGAGCCTATGCCTCTGCGATAGTCACCTCCCATATTAAGAAGGAAGTAAATCTTCATAGACCCGATACGTCGAAAGCTGGCCATAAGGCACGCTCCTGCCTCTGTGTTTTTGGTGACGTCATGTTTAGTGCCAGCGGGGTCGACGTAATGCTCGGTTTTCTGATGTTTTTGTTATCAGCAACTTTCTTAACATGTTACACATGACAGAGGTACGGTTTTACCCGACGAACTGGAGGCACGGACGTGATTCTAAGGGAGGTAGGGACGCGAAGGATCGTGATGCAAGCACGTGAAGGTGTGCCCCTATTTTCAAGAAGCTTTCATTGACACATTTTCATTGCGGGGCCATGGCCTATGAGTTTCATGTGTCTTCGAAGGCATTCGGTGTAGGATCAAAAGTATGTCTAGAGGGGGGTGATTAGACTACTTGACCAAATAAAAGTCTAGCCTTTTCCCAATTTTAGTTCTTGGCAGATTTTAGCTATCTTAGCACAAGTCAAGCAATCTCCACACAATTCAAGCAAGCATGCAAAAGAGTATATGAGCAGCGGAAAGTAAAGCATGCAACTTGCAAGAATGTAAAGGGAAGGGTTTGGAGGATTCAAACGCAATTGGAGACACGGATGTTTTTGTCGTGGTTCCGATAGGTGGTGCTATCGTACATCCACGTTGATGGAGACTTCAACCCACGGAGGGTAACGGTTGCGCGAGTCCACGGAGGGCTCCACCCATGAAGGGTCCACGAAGAAGCAACCTTGTCTATTCCATCATGGCCGTCGCCCACGAAGGACTTGCCTCACTAGCGGTAGATCTTCACGAAGTAGGCGATCTCCTTGCCCTTACAAACTCCTTGGTTCAACTCCACAATCTTGTCGGAGGCTCCCAAGTGACACCTAGAGACACCACTCTCCAAGAAGTAACAAATGGTGTGTTGATGATGAACTCCTTGCTCTTGTGCTTCAAATGATAGTCTCCCCAACACTCAACTCTCTCTCACAGGATTTGGATTTGGTGGAAAGAAGATTTGAGTGGAAAGCAACTTGGGGAAGGCTAGAGATCAAGATTCATATGGTTGGAATGGAATATCTTGACCTCAACACAAGTGTAGGTGGTTCTCTCTCAGAAAATGTGTATTGGTAGTGTAGGTATGTTCTGATGGCTCTCTTCTCGAATGAAGAGTGGGTGGAGGGGTACATATAGCCTCCACACAAAATCTAACCGTTACACACAATTTGCCAAACTCGGTGGGACCAAATGGTTAAACTCGGTCGGACCGATTCAGCAAACCTAGTGACCGTTAAGATTTTCGGTGGGACTGAGATGCAACTCGGTAGGACCGATATGGTTAGGGTTAGGGCATAACATAATCTCGGTGTGACCGATTACACAAACTCAGTGGGACCGATTTTGGTAATAAGCTAACCAGAGAGTTGGTCAGGTAAACTCGGTGGGACCGATTCGCTCATCTCGGTGAGACCGAACTGTTACATAAGGGAAACAGAGAGTTTACATTGCAATCTCGGTGGGACCGGTCGCTCATCTCGGTAAGACCGAAACGTTACGAAGGGAAACAGAGAGATTACAATCCCATCTCAGTGAGACCGAGATCCCTATCGGTGAGACCGATTTGCCTAGGGTTTGTGGCAGTGGCTATGAGATTTGAAACTCGGTGGCGCCGGATAGAAAGAATCGGTGGGGCCGAGTTTGACTTTTGGTTTAGGTCATATGTGGATGTGGGAAGGTAGTTGAGGATTTTGGAGCATATCACTAAGCATTTTGAGCAAGCAAGCCATTAAGCAACACCTCATCCCTCCTTGATAGTATTGGCTTTTCCTATAGACTCAATGTGATCTTGGATCACTAAAATATAAAATGTAGAGTCTTGAGCTTCAAGCTTGAGCCAAACTTTTTGTCCTTAGAATTTTGAGGGATCCACTTTCCTCATCCATGCCATGCCATTCATTGAGCTTTTCCTGAAATATTAATCTTGGAATAATGTTAGCTCAATGAACTATATGTTGTTAGGAATTACCAAAACCACCCAGGGATAGTTGCACTTTCAATCTCCCCCTTTTTGGTAATTGATAAAAACCGGCGGATCTCGGGTAGGGGGTCCCGAACTGTGCGTCTAGGCGGATGGTAACAGGAGACAAGGGACACAATGTTTTACCCAGGTTCGGGCCCTCTTGATGGAGGTAAAACCCTACGTCCTACTCGATTAATATTGATGATATGGGTAGTACAAGAGTAGATCTACCACGAGATCAAGGAGGCTAAACCCTAGAAGCTAGCCTATGGTATGATTGTTGTATGATGAAGTTGTCCTACGGACTAAAACCCTCCACTTTATATAGACACCGAAGAGGGTTAGGGTTACACAAAGTCGGTTACAATGGTAGGAGATCTTGAATATCCGCATCGCCAAGCTTGCCTTCCACGCCAAGGAAAGTCCCATCCGGACACGGGACGAAGTCTTCAATCTTGTATCTTCATAGTCCTGAAGTCCGGCTGAAGGTATAGTCCGGCTACCCGAACACCCCCTAAACCAGGACTCCCTCACCAACAAAGAACCGAAGATATTTTAGGGATGTTTGGAGATGATCTGAATCCAACGGTGATGACTAAGCAGGTCAGGTTCGGGACAGATTTCGGATGCGCGCGAGGTTTGACAAAAGGCCATGGAGGCAAGGGGGTTAGGTGGTCAGGCAAGAGGGACTCGAAAAACCCGGTTGGTCTCGGAACAATCAACGAAGGCAAGGGGGGACGCGGCAACTACGAATGAGTGCAAGTTTTTGAAAAACATGACGGCAATGGAGTGCCGATGCAATGCAAATGATGACATGATGAAATGCAACAAGCAAATAAAACACATGATGACAATGGAATAACTGGAAGGCTTCTGTACCGTCGGTCTCGGGGTGTCACACGATGTCTGCATGAAATTTTATTGCCACGCAAGGCTCGTCTCTTTTGCTCTACATGTTCAGTTCCATTGTGTACAATAACTGACATGCATAGGAATAAAACATAGTGAGATTATGTAAGGAGTGCATGCAAAATCTAGAGTGATGGTAGCAAAACTGTGGATAGACCCAAAACCAATGATAGCAGGCAGATAATAGTTTTAGTTAAAAAATACAGATAATGGCTCGTTTAATGTTTGTTTGCACACAACATGAAACTCATAGTAGACACCCGAGATTAACCAGATAGTAGACAAATAGTACTGATTGCTGCCCCAATATGTACCCCACAACCATTTAAAAACTCAAGTTTCAGCATTAGTTTGGACCTGACTCAGAGTCTAATAGGTGAACACAGAAGAGTGCGCCCTATCCTGCGGACCTGTGCAGTCCTCAAGGTCATCTGCTCAGTTGATGATGGTAATGCAGTTGTCTTGGCTGCCGGCGGCAGGGAAGAAGATCTAAGGCGGCAAAAGACAGTCTGGAGAGCGGATCCCTACTATGGTGAACCCTTCCGTCGTTGGAGCAGCTGAGCTGCGGTGGAACACAGCGCAGTAGGAGCGGACAAACCACACAAGGTTTTCTTTGACACATATCTGTAACAGGAGTAATTGTGTAAGGGCTTGTTTGAATTTGAGGATTCTAACAATGTAGGGATAGGAAATACACATGAATAGGATAGGAATGCACGTGCAAAACAGAGAATTTAAAAACACGGGATTTCTGCCAATCTGGGTGTTTGGTTCACAAGAATTGGAAGATGAGAGGATGCAAAGAAGCATGGTGAGATTAAGTCAAACCACAAGAAAATGTACGGTTATAATGCTATTATGCTACCATCTCTTAGTCTTGTGCTTCATGAATAGGAATTTGAAAGGAGGACACGTGGATATTAAAATTCCTACAGTTTTTATTTCAATGAGACACTAAAGGAACAAATCCTACAGTTTTCCTTTGCTCCATTCCTTTGAACCAAATGCATGAATAGTAGTACCATAGGAAACTTTCCAATTCCTATGTTTTTCCTTCACTTTTACTTTCAAGCACTAGCGATTCTAGTAGGCAGGCTTGAGCAGGGAAAAGCCTACACCAAAAAAATATTTTTGTGCTACTTCTACTACTTTGGACCCAGGCCACTGCCCTACTAGCTCAACTCCCAGGCCCATCGATAAATGCACATCTCAAACGCGCAAAGATAAATAATGATGGTGTTCAAGAGAGTCCATCACAGATAGCTAAGTTTCCTGGTACCTCACTGCTTGTCATATAGTAGGAAAAACTAATCGTCTTTCACGTTACTACGTGTGCTCAGTGGACAATATATATAACATGTAGAGTAAAAAAGAGACGCAACAAGTGTACAACCTCTTTGGCAAAGTCATGTAGATCTCAGCGTGATTGGGTTGGTCGGTGAGGATGCTCCGGCTGACTTGGCTGTCGGAGGAGGGGAAGAATATCTTAGGCGTCTAGAGATGGAGCCCGGGGTACTGCACCGCTGTGATGGATGGTTTCGTTGTTGGAGCAGCCCCGGTGAGTTGGACGATGGCGAGGCTAAAGCAGGACAAGAGAGACAACGTTAACCTAAGTGGAATTCTAATATCATCTCCAATAGATGACGTAAAATACATAACCACAAAGTGTTAAATGTAAAATACATCAGCCGCCCATCTCTGAACTTAACTGACGAAACTGAATTTAACTGTCAAAACTGAACTTAACTGTCAAAACGGAATTTTGCTTTCGAAACTGAATTTTACTGTCAAAACTGAATGCACTAGTAGTAGAAAAGCAGTAGCAGCAGCACCCGGAGCAACAACACGTGCGAGAGCCGGAGCAGCTGGCCAATCGATTTTCCAGCCGTTGGATATGAAATCAAGGGCATGCAGTACATCTTCAACCTCCACCCCGTGAGCCGCCAACCACCACCGGCCAAACCGCCGGCCCCCGCTGCCCGTGGCCGGTGGCGCGCCGCCCTGCCCGCCCTGAAACCACTCCCCACCGTTGGTCCACTGCCGCCCTGGCCATCCCTCTAGCCCCCCCCCCCTTGTGCGGAGCTTTTTCTCCGGCGATCCCCACGCCACCGCCCACCACCGCCGGTGACCACCACCCCCACCCTGAACCCTAAGATAGATAGTGGGGTACCTCCCCGGCGAGCCCCCCTCCCCGCTGCGGCTGGTTCTTCCTTAACTCCGGCGAGGCCCCCACCCCCTGAAAATCGACTGACCCAAAAGTCGATTCAGTCGACTGAAGTGTAGCTAAATCGGAGCAGCATCGCAAGCAAGAGCTAGAGCGAGAGCAGTAGCGCAAGCAAGAGCAAGAGCGAGAGCAGCAGCGTGAGCAAGATCAAGAGTAGACCAGGCAGGGGACCGAGAGCAAGAGCAGAGCAGTAGCGCGAGCGAGAGCCAAAGCAGGAGCAAGTCCTACTGATGTGGACGTCATCACCGAGGGAGCGACGCCGTGAAGGAAGTGGTCGGCGCCGCCGCCGTGGATGGAGCCATGCCATGTCGGCTCGGGACCGAGCGCCGGTAGCACCATGAGATCGAATCAAGAAGAAAATGTGGTGTTAGTGTAGAACCTCTTTGGTGGCGCTAATTAGGCCTCAGCCTCGTCCGAGGAAACGGTGATGATGCTGCTCTTCCGGTGGTGCGGGTGAAAACGGCGGTGCGGGAATGGAGGTGGCACAAAAGATGAGGGGAACGTCGGGGCAGCTCCTTGGAGGTGGAGGACGGGGTGGCTGAATCGGTGGGATGACGAGATTGACGACGGATCCTCATCCGGTGCGGTGGATGAGGAACGTCGAGGTGTTCCTATGGACGACGTCATCGGGGAAGAGGCTCCGGCTGGGTGGCGGACGGAGGAGGGTGTGGGGCTTCGCAAGTTTTCGCGGCCTCGGTGTATCAATGGGTGGGCGGATGGGATGGGAGGAGGGAACCATGTCTTAGGGACACGCTTGTACGAAATGTAGGGTAAGTTAAAAAAGTACCCCCACAGGTTTGAGCTAGGCGGTTCTTTCGGTTCAGGGGTATCATGGGCATTTCGCATGTCGGGATTTCGCAGGAGGTGGGAGTTTTCGTGCGCGTTGTAATTTTGGGATAGCAAGGCACGAGTTGAGATGGAGGTAGTTTTCGGAGCACAACGAGACAAAGATATATCTTAAATATTTCGGGGTAACAAGGCACGGGTTGAAGAGGCGGGAGTTTCGCAGCACGATAGACAGAGATGCTAGCTTGAAATTTCAGCATAACAAGGCGTGGCTTGAAATTTCGGGAGAACAACCTTAACATGTACAAAAAGACAATTCGCACCTCATCACTAGAGAGAGCCATGTCCTCTTTTACTATATTACTAGAAATGCATTCAAATACAACAATAAAAAATAAAAAAATCAGGACAACAAACATAACGTGTAGAGTACCAAAACAATTTGCACTTCCCTCAACAATAAAAAACAATTCGTGTTGTCTAGCATATAGACTAAATTTGAGTACATTTTCCCTGTTTGAATGGGATTGTACTCGGGTTAGTTATACAACCATCTAAATATTATCTTCAAAACACATGACATGAATATAGGAGTAGTAAATTCCTATATAAATACGAACTACATGTACATACGATCTCAAATTCAAATATATGTATCCATTTTATGTTGAATTCAAATCATAGTACATGTATGCTCTATCTAGATGTTCAGAATCTAAACCATGTATGATACTACGTACAATGTGTTTAACACGCACAAGACACACACAAACACCATTTAGACTAGTAAGGTACACATGTGCACGCATGAGATTTGGCAACCAAATTATGAATAAATACCACATTATAGCATGTAAGCTTTGAGTCATATATGCATGATGTAGATGTTTGTTTAATTCTTATAGTTCATTTCATTCAAAATCATCTAGCTTTTATAAGAAAGCTAATCTATTTTAAGATTCATGGAATTGTGCGTTGTAAAGCATAAACTAAAAACAAATAATGGTAAATCATGTAGAAAAACATTTGGGCAATTATGATACGGAGGATTCTAGAACAAAGAAGAAGTGCTTGTTTTTTGAGGTTTGTGCATTATGCTTAAGTTCAACCATGGAGTCTTCTAGATTGTACATGTGGAAAAATCTGGTGGAATGTAGATGATATCCAACGGCCAATAGTGCTCGAATTTTCCATCTCTGCACCATCGGATTGGCTTCATCCAACGACCATCTTTCAAAGTTAAAGTTATCCACACACTATATAAAAAAATATAAAATATAATATAGGGGTATAGATATAGATATGTGATGCGAAAGCCACCCATCATCTCCAATTAGAATAGTGTGTCCATGCACGGATGCAATGTGGCCAAACGTTGTCTTACATCAGTATCTCAAATTCAAATCAGTCTGACCTTGTTCAATGTATATACAGTATAGCATGCTCATTTCCAAACCACACCGCGCATATCTTAGTTATATTCATGCATGCATGGGTTTCAAACATCATGATCTCTTATTCAAATATTTGAATTCAACTTTACATTGATTATGACCTCACCTAGTCTTTTACGCCCACACAGTTGTGTTCTCTTTATAATTGTACCACTAACTTTCTCTCGTGCATGCATGCAAACACACTACCACTCGGCATTATCCATCGCACACATGCAATATTTTTCTTCAGGTCGGTCTCCCATGCATGCACACACACACCTCCCCCTCTTCATCATATCGGGCATTCTTTATCTCTCACGTGCATGCGCAACGATCGATGTTCCTCTATGTGTGTGTGTATATATAGCTAGGTCTTTCCCAGTTTCCACACAAACCGATCAGTCTATATATCTAGTGAGGTCTCACCCTCTTTCCCACATACACGTCGATCAATCTATACCTCTCTATATAGGATTACATGGCTAATACACCCACATTAAATATATATCCAATGTCCCCCACTCATCATCCATGCCTTCCGCTACATCTCTCAGATCCGCGCATAGTGGCGAAGACAGGGGCAAGCAAGGGCCTTGCCCCCCCCCCCTAACATCACTATATATTGAGGCAAATATGAATGTGATCGTTAGATCAATTGCTGGTAAAATGGTTTAAGTTGATGAATTGGCCCTCCTCGTAAAGGATTAGCAATGCTTGCCCCCCTAGCTCATTTACTTTTCATGGCTCCGCCACTGCGCACGATAGCGCGCATTCTCTCCCCCTCTCTTTAAATATTGATCTCGCACTTGTGCACTCCTTCATAGTCTCCCTCCACTTGGCCCCTCACAACATCATCTAGCCCCCACCGGATTTTGCACATGTACAATCTAGCAGACTCCATGGTTGAACTTAAGCATAATGCACAAACCTCAAAACACAAGTGCCTCTCCTTTGTTCTAGAATCTTCCGTATCATAACTGCCCAAACATTTTTTCTAGTTGAATTGCCATTATTAGTTTTTACTTTATGCTTTACAACACACAATTCCATGAATCATATAATAGATTAGAACTTTTTATAAAAACTAATTGATTTTGAATGAGATGAACTATAAGAATTAAACGAACGTCTACATCATGCATATATGACTCAAAGCTTACATGCTAAAGTGTGGTATTTATTCATAATTTGGTTGCCAAATCTGATGCGTGCAATGCATGTGTACCTTACTAGTACTTTGAGTATGTGCAAAACACGTAAATTAGAATTCCAATGGCACGCTACACAGTGTCTCTCTTTCAGTTCATGAAGCCACATGGCACATGTAGAGGCATTGTCGCGACCTCCTTGTGTGGATTAATCACAATGACATGGTGCTGGTTCCAGAAGAATGTACTCATCCTCTCTGAGGCACACTGGCAGTACATGCACGAAGCGAAGATGTGCATGCACGCACTCATTCCCTCGCACGCACACGCGGGTACACGGTGGGACACATTTTTGTATGAAGATCCACCCCATGTGATAATTTGACGCGTGTAAAGTCCTTCACTTCATTGATGGTCAATTAATACAGCGCATGCAATCTAAGATGTCTAATCTTATACTGCCGCCGATCAATATTTGAGTCTCCCCTTTGTTCCGCTGCCCATTCCCTTGTGATCAACTCAAGGAAATCCTCTCTCTCGAACCACATAGTTTCAAAAGAGAAAACATTCTCGTTTCCTTGGTGAGCCGCCTCAACAGAGTCCACAAGAAGGGGTGTATGATCAGATATTACCCTCTGTAATGCCTGCACCGTCACTAGAGGGAATTTTTGTTCCCACTCTATACTTGTGAGGACTCTATCAAGTTTTTTCGTACGTCGGATTTGGAAGAGTATTTGCCCAAGTAAATTGCCTCCCCGTGAGATCAATCTCTTGTAGGTCCAGGCTTTCAATAATCGCATTAAACATGAATGACCATCTGCCATCAAAATTGTCATTATTTTTCTCTTCTCGTCTTCTAATAATGTTAAAGTCACCCCCAATGAGAATAGGTAGGTTGTCATTGTCGGTGTACAAAAGTAGGGGCTCTCCTTTTGCACCCTTAACTTGTGCACGGGCAGTCAAAGCCGTGCCCACGACCACACTAAGCAGGGCAAGGGAGGGATGCCGGAGCAACGCCAAGGACAAAGACGCAAAGAGAGCAAGAGGGCGAGGTGGACTCCCCCGACAAGACTCTTGCCGGGGTGGCTTCCACAGCCTCGGTAGGATCCTTGCCGGGGCAACTTACCTGACGCCAACAGAGCGCACCACCCTTGAGCCCAAGGGGTCCCCACACCATATTGGAACCAAGGCTCGGGAGGCACCTCCGTGGTGGCATGCAGATCTTTGTAGAGATCATAGACACACAAGATCGGATGGAAACCAGAAGACGACGACCCTTGGCGAGATCCTTGTTGAGGAGGTCCACGAGACCCTCGGCAAGACCCATGCCGGGGACGACCGCGGTGCCACAGCGAGACCCTTGCTGGGCCCTCGGCAAGACCCTTGCGGGGGACGCCCGCGAGGCCGCAGCCATGCCCACATCCGCTAAGACTCCACCGCCGCTCCCATACAGCTGCCAGCTCGACCAGCTGAGCAGGCATCTGCGTGGCAGCATGCGGCCTCTACACCAACTCAGCAAGCACCTGCATGGTGGCATGCTGATCTTCGTGAAGCCTCCACCACTGTGCCAGCCCAACGGCCAGCCAACGTGGCGCTACAACGCCTCGTCATCTTGGACGCGCGTCGGAGCTTGGCGAGGCGACGACAGCTGGGACGAGCTTCTTTGCCGTCCCCAATAAAGGAAGAGGGGCACGTTAGTAGCGCATTAAATGCGTTTTTCCGACGATGCCAGGGGATAGACTCAGCCCCTGTACACCTTTCCACCTCCTATGTGCCACTGTGGCAACCCCTTTTTGTCTATAAAAGGAGGCCCGAGGCGTACTGGAGAGGGATTCGGATCTTTTGGATTAGAGAGCCACAACAGCTAGTTCAAGAACACAAGAACACCTCAATACACAAACAAGCAGGACTATGGTTTTACGCATCTCCGCGGCCTGAACCTGGGTAAATGATTTGTGTGCTGACCGCCAGACCCGCTCTTCGCACAACCCCGCGCCTGCCAACCATAGAAGGGATCCCAGTGACCCCATAGTTGTCGTTTCCCACCGACATCTCTAGCGCACCAGGTAGGGGGTGCGCAGTTGTGAGAATCCGTCCTGGACGAAGCAAGGGCTTCATCGTGGTCGTCACTTCAAGCAAGGAGACGACCGAACAAATGGCGTCCTCGGTGGACGCGGCGAACGCTCACGCAGCGATAGAAAAGCTAAGTCATACAAAACCTTGAGTAATTCCTTTTTATATATATGGTTATCGTCCTCGACGATCTTACCCTGTGTATGGAAAATCTGCATGCAATGGGGCCCCACCACTATTGGCAACACCCTAGTTCTGTTTCGAGTCCGCTCAACAGTTCGAGCAGCTGCGTCAAGAATGGCAGGGCGACCTTCTGCGATTGGCAACACCCTCATTATGTCTCCAGTCCGCTCGACAGCTCTAGCGGCCGCATCAAGAGCAGCGAGGTGGTTTACCGAGCAGCAAGCATAGCTGGCAGGCCATTGAGGATCCGTCCTCAAGACGCCGCCTGGGCTTCCGCGCCAGCAAACCTACCCAAATAACGTAGGGCGGACATACAAAGGGAAATCAAATAGGAAAATAACATGCATCATTTCAAAAGTACTTCAGAGTTATATTACATCATTTTTCGTTGCGGTTCTAACTAAAGATAAAAATTGTCTTGGTCTTGAACCTGTAGCGGCGATAAGAAATGGGGTGCCTAGTCCCGGCGCTGGCCTTGTACCCTCCGAACTCCGTCGATGCGGCGGATGACGGGCTCGATGCGCTCCTCGAGCGGCGCAGGGTCCGCTCGTCCGGTAAGCTATCCAGCGAAGCTTCGAAGTCGAGGTCGGGGTTCCAGTACGCCATCTTTGTGAGGACCTTGGTCATGGCGCCCCGGCAAAGCCTCCGGGCCTCTTCGGCCAGAGAGGCTGCCCTGTTGGAGTGGAACCGCTCCAGGGCCCCGAGAACACCCTCGAAGAACAGATTCAGCCTGGCGTTAGGACTCACGTTTGGCTCTGGGACGTACCTTACGTTTGGCATCCCCATGGTAGCCAGTTGCGTGGTGATCCTGCCGGCGACATCGGCGAGGCGGCTGATCCAGAGCTTCTCGCCCGCCACGAACTCTGCATGGCAGGCGGCGTTGTTCTTCCACAACTGCTTCTCCTCCTCCATACTCTTGGCCAGGGCCCCCTCCCGGGCCCTAACCTCTAAGAGCGTCCCTTCAAGGCTCTCTAGCTTCAGCTTCAGGTCCTTGATGGACTGGTTGGCCGTGGAGAGTAGCTCGGCCTTCTCGAGGACTGCGGCCTGCGCGTCAGCCAAAGTGCCCTTGGCCGCGTCCCTCTCCCCCATCAGCTCCTAGGCCTTCCGCTTCAGCCCGTCATGCTCCGCCTCCAGCTCGTTCACCTTACCGGCGTGGACCTGGGCCTGAGCATTGAGGGCCTCCTCGTGCCTCTGCTCCAGTTCCCGGGTCCGCTGCACGACGAGCTCCTGGACCTACTCATCCTTGCCACAGAGTGTCGCGATGAGCTTCTCCTTGCGAGCGGCAAGGTCCTCCTCCTGGGAGTTCAGCTCGGCCTGGTGCTGGAGCTAAGCAGCCTCCTCTTTGGTGGCCCGTCGACTCGCTTCTCCTGGGCCTTCTCGATGTAGGCCTGCTTCATGATAAGCTCCAGCTTACGCTCGGCCAGCTGGTCCTGGGCGGCCTTGAATTCCTCACAGGCCTGGCGGAACCAAGCCTGTGCCTTGGCAACGCACTCTTTGAGGTCCGCCTCTGCCTTGTCCACCGCTGTCATCCTGGACTTGGCCTTGTCCAGGTGGGCACGGTGAAGTGCCTGGAGCTTGTGGAAGCTGGCGCTCATGCTCTGGAGGAGCCGCTCTTCCTGAGAACCGCCGTCGCCGACGCTCGGTCCGTCGACGACGTCAAGCCCGGCGGCGCCAAGCACCTCGTCATCGAACACCTCCCCCTCGGCGGGTGCTCTGGTGCTCGCCGTCCATGGGAGGTGGACGAACAACTTGCCCACCTTCAGATATTTTCCCGAGCCAGGGGGTGGAGGAGGATGGCTGGTCATCGACCACCTCCTCCTCAGTAGCAGCCTTGCTGGCCTCCCCGGTAGGCCCCTTGCCGGCCTCCTCGGCAGCGGCCTCGCCGGGCTCCCCGGCAGGCCCCTCAGTGGCATCCTCGGCAACGTCCTTGGCGGCCTCCTCATGCTCTGGCGACATCTCCAATGATGGTGTCCATGTCCTCCTGGTCCACCAAGGAAAGATTTGGGTACCGAGTAGGAGAATGAGGCGAAACCAAGATCAAAATTTGAAAGAAGAAAAACGAGCGGGGATGGGAGGCGAACAACTTACCTGCGCCAAGCTGGGATGAAGTGGCCCCCTCTCCACCGGCATTTGATGCCAGGGCGGATCCGCCGGCGCCTGGGTTCACCTCCTCCTCCTCCTCAGTGTGCATGGGCTCAGTGCTTGGCACCATTGCCGGGGACCCCCTCGGGGTGGCGTGGTCGATGGGGGCGGCACATTGGGGGTGGCCCTCAGTGGCTTCTCCTGCTGCTGTTCTCCTCCTACAAGCACGGCAAGGTCAGCACCAGGAGATCATGCCCTAGCACAAATTAAGGGGGAGCGAGTGATGAACGCACGTCGGGGGCTGCGCTGGGGGCTGCTCTCCACCACCACCAACGGCGTACCCGAGGTGCCCGCAGGGGGCTGGATGCCCGCCGAGGCCTGTAACGCCCTCGATGCGGCTATATCTCCCACGTGTTGAAGCACGACTTAGAGGCATAACCGCATTGAAAGCAATGTCGCAAGTGAGGTAATCTTCACACAACCCATGTAATACATAAGGGAAAGAGATACATAGTTGGCTTACAATCGCCACTTCACCCAATACATGAATAAAACATTACATCAACCAGATACAATCAAGGTCCGACTACGGAACCAAAATAAGAGAAGACTACCCCAAAAGCTACACAGATCCCCGATCATCCCAACTGGGCTCCACTACTTATCAACTGGAACGAAACATCACAATGAACATGACCTTTATCGAGCTCCTCCTTGAGTTCGGTTGCTTCACCTGCACGGTTCAACGACACCTTCAAGCTAGTTTTGGAAGTATCTGTGAGTCACGGGGACTCAACAATCTTACACCCTCACGATCAAAACTATTTAAGCTTATGGGTAGGTAAGAGGGATGAGGTGGAGCTCCAGCAAGCGACTAGCATATATGGTGGCTAAACATACGCAAATGAGAGCGAGAAGAGAAGGCAAAAGCACGGTCGAACAACTATGATCAAGAAGTGATCCTAGAACAACCTATGTCAAGCATTACTCCAACACCGTGTCCACTTCCCGGACTCCACCGAGAAGAGACCATCACGGTTACACACGCGGTTGATGCATTTTAATTACGATAAACTTCAGGTTTTCTACAACCGGACATTAACAAATTCCCATCTTCCCATAACTGCGGGCACGGCTTTCGAAAGTTCAAATCCCTGCAGGGGTGTCCCAACTTAGCCCATCACAAGCTCTCACGGTCAACGAAGGATATTCCTTCTCCCAAGACAATCCGATCAGACTCGGCATCCCGGTTACAAGACATCCCCGACAATGGTAAAACAAGTCCAGCAAAGCCACCCAGATGTGCCGACAAATCCCGATAGGAGCTGCACATATCTCGTTCTCAGGGCACACCAGATGAACAAGACGTCGGGTGGGCCAGCCCAGAGTTGCCCCTGGTAGCTCCGGACATCGCTCAGTTGGACCAACACTTATAGAAGCACTGGCCGGGGGGGTTAAAATAAAGATGACCCATGGGCTGGCCTAACCCAAGGGAAAAAGAGGCTAGGTGGTGAATGGTAAAACCAATGTTGGGCCTTGCTGGAGGAGTTTTATTCAAGGCGAACTGTCAAGGGGTTCCCATTATAACCCAGCCGTGTAAGGAAAGCAGAATCCGGGAACATAACACCAATATGACGGAAACTAGGGCGGCAAGAGTGGAACGAAACACCAGGCATAAGGCCGAGCCTTCCACCCTTTACCAAGTATATAGATGCATTAATTGAAATAAGAGATATTGTGATATCCCAACAAAATATCCATGTTCCAACTTGCAACAACCTCCAATCTTCACCTGCAACTAACAACGCTATAAGAGGTGCTGAGCAAAGCGGTAACATAGCCAAACAACGGTTTGCTAGGACAAGGTGGGTTAGAGGCTTGGCTTAACAATATGGGAGGCATGATAAGCAAGTGGTAGGTATCGCAGCATAGGCATAGCAAAAGAGCGAGCAACTAGCAAGCACGGATAGAAGTGATTTCGAGGGTATGGTCATCTTGCCTGAAATCCCGCAAGGAAGAAGAACGAGTCCATGAAGAAGACAAACGGACGTAGTCGAACGGGTCCTCACAAACGCAACATTATCGGAACCAAGCCGAAGAAGAAACATCGGAAAGAAGCACACAACATAGTAAACAACCAACACATGAACATGGCATGATATGCGGGATGCGATATGTGATGCATATGCATGATTTGGAAAGGAAAGATTGAACCTAGCCTTAACTTGGAAATCCAAGAGTGCCATTGGAAATAGGAGTTTATTTCGGTTGAAATCGATATAAAGATCACCGGAATCGGATGCACGGTTTGGAAATGGCAAGCAAAACAAATATGGCACCGGTCTGCGATAATCAACAAGTGACCATCTAAATGCATCAAGATAAATATGCTACAGCACTCAAACATGGCAACAAAATACATGGCAGGGATCCACTCATGATGCTTCACAAAATATGAACACTGAGCTACGGCTAATTCAGTCATTAACAGCCTCAAACAAGCATGGCAAAAGTGCAAAAGATAACAGGTTTCAGACTTAGTGAAAATAACAAGTCAGGAATTTATCATCAGGAAGCAATGTTTAGAGCACGAAAATTACATACTACAGGAACATATCAAAGCAAAGCAAGGCATGGCATGAAGCTACTCAAAGCATATAACAAAAGTCCCTTAGTGACCATGAGCCAAAAGGGATCAGAAAATACAATTGCAAGCATGTGAACATAGCAAAAACATAAACAGATTCAGACATAGAGAAAAACTGGAGCATGGCAAAACAGATAACGAGTAGGCATGTTTACGAGCTCGATGCACTCACTACAAAGCATGGCATGATAATATAAGCATACAAGCGGCAAATAGACATGGCATAGAAGCTAGACATGGCAAGAACAACAACATAGCATGCACGGATCAATAACAACAAGCTCGGCAAAATTGCTAAACATGTTAACAATCTGCCAGGAACATTTTATAGCAAAAGTAGAGCTCGACTGACTCAAGCTAGGGTGCTCCATTATTGCAAACAAAGACATGGATGGAGAGAGCACACCATTATCTACAAAACATCCTTACTGATCATGCTGAAAAGAGGCACGGATCACTAGGAAACAACATGAACATATGGCATAAAAACAATAATAGGACAAGGACTTAGTGAAAATCTAAGTCCCTGAAATCAGCATCATTGAGTAAGCTACTTTGCATGCTTGTGCTAGCCACCACAAAGATCACAAAAATACATGGCATACATCTCTGTAAAGATGGCATGGCATTCTTCAAAACACATGTAGAGCTCAAGATGATAGCATGCACACATTAATCATGGCAAAAATGACAAAAGTGCATTTGCTGAAACAGATCTGAAACTATCATCACATAGCCCTCTTCTAGCAGCATTTCGGGCATCAAGATGACCTCAAATGAAAATGATGCAATGAGATGAAATGATGTACTCGTTGAGGCGAACATTTCGATATGCTACATGCATGAAACAGAGGAACGGTTGTAGAGTTATGATGCGATGAACAATGCAAAAAGTTTCTGGGACTTAGCAGATTCACAGCGAGCGTCAAATAGCTAAAGTACGCTCAGGGCGGAGGACAGCGGGATCTCACCACGTGGGCTGCGGCCCAGGGCGGTGGTGAGGCAGGTTGATCTGAGGTGGGTCGGCGCGTTGGCCAGCTGGACCGTAGCGGGGAGGAGGCCCACGCGGGCGCTTCGGTCGTCGTCCCGATCCCGCCTGGATCGGGGAGGCAGGGGCGGCGGCGGTTCCCGCCGGCGAGGCGAGGCGGCGGAGCCGCGGCAAGGCGGGGCGAGGGCCACCGGAAGCGGGCGGATCTGGTCGGCTCCGATCCGGATCCGGCCGGAGGGGTATCGGTGACGAGGAGGAAGCCGGGAGCAGCGGTGGCGACGGGCGCCGGCGGATCTGGTGCAGGGCGCTCCGGCAGCGGCGCAGGCGGGCACCTCGGCGAGCTTGGTGGCACGACGGGATCGGCGCGGAGGAGCGAGGCGCTTGGGCGGCCGCGGCGGCTCTGGGCTCGCGCGGGGAAGAGCCCCGGCGAAGGCGGCGGGCGAAGCGGAGGGAGGACGAGCGGCGGCGTGCTCCGGTCGCCGGAGTTGGTCGCCGGCGACGGCGCAAAGACGGCGCGAAGATCCGGCGAGATTGTAGGCTCTCTCGGGCCCGGCGCGGCCCGGGGCGGGTCCGATCTGGGCTTCACGGGCCCGACGGCGAAGTGGGCGCGGGTGGACACGTGGCAGCTCCGGATTGGCTGCGGGGTCGGCTGGACGTGTCCGGCCACCGGGCGGACATGTCCGGCCGCGCGGGGAAGATGGATCTAGGGTTTCGTCCCGAAAATGGACGGGGAGGTCATATTTATAGGTAGAGGGAGCTAGGAGAGTCCAAATGAGGTGCGGTTTTTGGCCACGCGATCGTGATCGAACGCTCTAGATGATGGAAGGGGTTTAGGTGGGTTTTGGGCGACATTGGAGAGGTGTTGGGCTGCAACACACACGAGGCCTTTTCGGTTCCTCGGTTAACCATTGGAGTATCAAACAAAGTCCAAATGGCACGAAACTTTACAGGCGGTCTACCGGTAGTAAACCAAGGCCGCATGACAAGTCTCGGTCCAATCCGAAAACGTTTAACACCCGCACGAAAAGAGGTAGAAAGGGACACCGGGTGACATAGGAGCGCCAGATTGCAAAACGGATAACGGGGAAAAAGCTCGGATGCATGAGACGAACATGTATGCAAATGAAATGCACATGATGACATGATATGCAATGCATGACACGCAAGCAATGACAAGGCAACAACAGCGAATAACCGGAGGACACCTGGCACATCGGTCTCGGGGCGTTACAACACTCCACCACTACGAGAGGATCTCGTCCCGAGATCAAGAATGGCACCTGGAGGGAAAACGGAAAAGAAAGAGAAGAGGGAAAACTAAGTTGATTCTTTGACAAACGAGTGAAACCAAAGAACCTTTAGAGGTTGAACAAATTGAAAGTAAGAAAACAACGAGAAAGAGCAAAGTTGAAAGCACTCCGTTAGGAAAAGGAACAAGGAAGAACAAATTCGAACAGCACTCCGGTTGGAAAGATATGCAAGCTTGAATAAAATGAAAGAACTTGAGCAGCGGGCACACACTCCGGTTAAAAGGATAAGCACGAAAAGAACATGATCTTCACAATTCGATATGATGATTGAAAAGAGCAACACCACAAGGCCTCCAGAAGAAAGAAATAGAAGATAGATAATTGAAAGAAAAGAATGGAGAAGAAAATGTCAGCTTCTGCCACAAAGAGCTTGAAAAAACATCCTTACGAGAAGGGTCGAACGGAGTTGTTAGAAAACCAACAACGAAAAAGAGTAAGCTTGTAGTGGGCTTATGGAGAACCACTCAAAACTATGAGGTGAAAATTCTGCCACTAACGGAAAAACAAATGGCTTCGAATTGATATTAACAAGAAGACGAGAAACTAATTTCACCGGGAGGATAAATGAAGAACTTGGGTCATTTATACGCACCATAAATAGCAACAATCCCTTAGGGAAAAGCTTTTGGTGAAATATAACCCAAGATAACTCCAATGAAGAGATTGATGGTTTTAAGATATCTCATTCTTAACAACATGTGAATTATGAAAAATGAACTCAAATTATCAAGAATGACATAATACCACCTCAAAAGATAAGGAAGAACAATTGCACTCTGGATTACAAGATGAAGAAACTTGAGCTCCTCTGAAAAGAATCTCGATGAACACTTTGAGAAGGAATTAAATCCTTGATGAACCCATCATGTAGAACCTCCATGAATAACTTCGGTAAACAAAAGAATGATCAAATGAAAGGAAAGAGAAGTAGAAAAACACTAGGTGAGACCTTGTAATGGTTAGATGAAGCTTTGCGACGAGATAATGTGGAAACATGGAACTCCGGAAAACCGAGAATTTGATGAGCCTCCGAAATAAGGAATTGAATTTACTCGATGAAACAGGAATAAGAATTACATTATGCTTATCCTTCACCAATTAAATTGATGACACACAATGAATTTGGCACACTACTTATTCTCGTAGAAAGGATTACGAGAGATATGGCGCAAACTCAAGAAAATCTTCAACGAACCACCGGTAGGAATAGAAACAACGAATAAATTGATATGATAACCGAGGAAGAGAACTCTTGAACGAACCACCGTAAGGATTGAAAATGAACGAAGTAAAGGGATGAATCACTGGTAAGAATTAGCAAATGAACGAAGATACATGAGAGAGTTTAGATACAAAAGAACGAAGAGATCATGAACTGTTAGAGTATATTTGATCGATGCACCGGTAAGATTGGAGGATGATAACTGAAAGCTGAGATGAATAAACCTGAAATGATGGACTTCGGATAATCAAGCTGAGAAGGCTCTTGAATTGCTTCGGATGGGTGAAAAGAATTCCCACAATCGAAAATAATTATGAGAGGATGGCAACAAGCTAGAATCACTACTCTCTGAGAGAATGGACAATATTTGGAGGTAAAACTCTTCTTCGGTCTTCAAATGTTGAGAATGACGACGAGAAACACCACCATGAATTATTTTGATACTCCGGAATGAAAAATGGAAAGGTTGTGCCAACGATGAAAAGAATTTAACCGATCTTGGAGAAAGGCATTTGACTGATGATAAATCATTCTTACGTCAAACTTCGAAAAGAAATTTGAGGATAGCTCCGGGAAAATAAGAAGAGACAAGTAAGATCCTGGGAAAAGACCTGTGGGTTAGGGCCCACTCAAAAGAAACACCGTTGAAATGATTTAAAAGAGAGGTTGCACCGGTTGAATTAAATGACTTGAAAGAGATAACATCCTCGAAAGAGGTTGAACGAATATAGAATGGAAAGCACGAATCTTCGAGATATCTTGAGCACTCCGGAACAATTGAATAGTGAGAAGTGGATGATTTAGAGGTGCACCGGCATGAGAAAGTATTGAAACGAGGAAAGGGTATGATCAACAAAGCTTGACTTGAAACCACCGGAGATGAAAAGAATGAAGAATGATGAACTTGAGGCTCTGTTAGAATCTTCATGAGAATCACCGGATAAGAACATTCAAAGACAGGAATGAAGAGTCTTCACATGAATAAAATGGATACTTTATTAAGAAATCTTAGTCCTCAAAAAAAAAGGGGGGGGGGGGGGGGGATAACAAAGGCAACTTGGGAAGGATGAAACAAACACCGTTGAGAGAGCTTAGAGTAGATCTTGCTGATGTTGAAATGATCGGGTCCACATGAAGAGAAAACACGCTGGTTGAAAAGGTTTGACATGACAGACTCGATGATCGAGAAGGATCAGTATTCACATAGAAATATGAGAACACCGTTTAGGAAAGGTATGGAATCAACATTTGACTTCGAAGCAACTCGAATACCACAACTCAAAAGCAAAACAAAGGATTGGCTTGCGGAATAAGCCGGAACAAACATATGATAGAGATTTCGTCTGAAGTTTTCATTGTGGGGCCTACACGGGCTCGATCGTACATCACCATCATGTACAAGGCAGTGCACATGACATACGAAGCGTTCCCGAGTCAGCATAGCCAAGGACTCTTTAAGACACAACGAGGCCACTGTAAAACCAATCGTGGATAGGCGGACCACTAGACGTCGAACCCCAATTTCATATCATACATCTGTCGGAAACATATCCTAAGAGCTACTTGAATTCCCACTTATAAACTCCCGAAACTTTTTGGTTATGCAATCAGGTGTTGGGGATACAGGGGAAGCATAATATCTCACCCAAAGCTAACAAATCCTACATCCAGCTGTATCCATCCTTCAACACATAACCAAGAAACCTTCGGAAATCATTTACCTCAACCTTCGAAAAGCATCCGCTATACGAGTTATGGCAATACTCCCGAACTCCCGCCCCAGTACTGGGTGGCATCGAGGTTATCTCACCAACAACTGCATAAAATAGATTTTCGATGTCGGCAAAACTCAGGTATTCCAGAATCTCAACGATAAAATTGTGACGACAACACCTCGGAGCTCAACTCCCCGGGACACTGCCACAACCCCCAAATGTCAGGAGGCACCAAGAATAATGTTCTCGTCACAAAACCATCGGAATGATTCCAAGATACCCGCGTGATCCTAAAAAAATTTTAGTGAAATTTGAGAAGAGAAGAGTCAAAACTCTACGTCAGGATGCCTCACTAGAGCGACGAAGGGACTGAGGAGTAAAAAGAATCCTACTCTCCGATATATATATATAATCCTAAATGACTCAAAACATTTTTCTAGACTCACAACGCCAGCGATTCGATCAACCAGGGGGCTCCTAAGTCGGGGAAGGCTCTGTTTACCAACTTGTAACGCCCTCGATGCGGCTATATCTCCCACGTGTCGAAGCACGACTTAGAGGCATAACCGCATTGAAAGCAATGTCGCAAGTGGGGTAATCTTCACACAACCCATGTAATACATAAGGGAAAGAGATACATAGTTGGCTTACAATCGCCACTTCACCCAATACATGAATAAAACATTACATCAACCAGATACAATCAAGGTCCGACTACGGAACCAAAATAAGAGAAGACTACCTCAAAAGCTACATAGATCCCCGATCGTCCCAACTGGGCTCCACTACTGATCAACTGGAACAAAAGATCACAACAAACATGAACTTCATCGAGCTCCTCCTTGAGCTCGGTTGCGTCACCTGCACGGTTCAACGGCACCTGCAAGCTGGTTTTGGGAGTATCTGTGAGTCACGGGGACTCAGCAATCTCACACCCTCGTGATCAAAACTATTTAAGCTTATGGGTAGGTAAAAGTGATGAGGTGGAGCTACAGCAAGCGACTAGCATATATGGTGGCTAAACATACGCAAATGAGAGGGAGAAGAGAAGGCAAAAGCATGGTCGAACAACTATGATCAAGAAGTGATCCTAGAACAACCTACGTCAAGCATTACTCCAACACCGTGTTCACTTCCCGGACTCCGCCATGAAGAGACCATCACGGTTACACACGCGGTTGATGCATTTTAATTAAGATAAACTTCGGGTTTTCTACAACCGGACATTAACAAATTCCCATCTGCCCATAACCGCGGGCACGTCTTTCAAAAGTTCAAATCCCTACAGGGGTGTCCCAACTTAGCCCATCACAAGCTGTCACGGTCAACGAAGGATATTCCTTCTCCCAAGACAATCCGATCAGACTCGGCATCCCGGTTACAAGACATCCTCGACAATGGTAAAACAAGTCCAGCAAAGCTAGCCAGATGTGCCGACAAATCCCGATAGGAGCTGCACATATCTTGTTCGCAGGGCACACCGGATGAGGAAGATGTCGGGTGGGCCAGCCCAAAGTTGCCCCTGGTAGCTCTGAACATCGCTCAGTTGGACCAACACTTATAGAAGCACTGGCCCGGGGGGGTTAAAATAAAGATGACCCTTGGGCTGGCCTAACCCAAGGGAAAAAGAGGCTAGGTGGCGAATGGTAAAACCAATGTTGGGCCTTGCTGGAGGAGTTTTATTCCAGGCGAACTGTCAAGGGGTTCCCATTATAACCCAGCCGTGCAAGGAACGCAAAATCCGGGAACATAACACCGATATGACGGAAACCTGGGCGGCAAGAGCGAACAAAACACCAGGCATAAGGCCGAGCCTTCCACCCTTTACCAAGTATATAGATGCATTAATTAAAATAAGAGATATTATGATATCCCAACAAAATATCCATGTTCCAACATGGAACAAACTCCAATCTTCACCTGCAACTAACAGCGCTATAAGAGGGGCTGAGCAAAGCGGTAACATAGCCAAACAACGGTTTGCTAGGACAAGGTGGGTTGGAGGCTTGGCTTAACAATATGGGAGGCATGATAAGAAAGTGGTAGGTATCGCAACATAGGCATAGCAAAAGAGCGAGAAACTAGCAAGCAAAGATAGAAGTGATTTATAGGGTATGGTCATCTTGCCTGAAATCCCGCAAGGAAGAAGAACGAGTCCATGAAGAAGACAAACGGACATAGTCGAACGGGTCCTCACAAACACGATGTTATCAGAACCAACCCGAAGAAGCAACACCGGAAAGAAGCTCACAACATAGTAAACAACCAACACATGAACATGGCATGATATGCAGGATGCGATATGTGATGCATATGCATGATTTGGAAAGGAAAGATTGAACCTAGCCTTAACTTAGAAATCCAAGAGTGCCACTGGAAATAGGAGTTGATTTCGGTTGAAATCGATATAAAGATCACCGGAATCGGATGCACGGTTTGGAAATGGCAAGCAAAACAAATATGACACCGGTCTGCAATAATCAGCAAGTGACCATCTAAATGCATCAAGATAAATATCCTGCAGCACTCAAACATGGCAACAAAATACATGGCAGGGATCCACTCATGACGCTTGACAAAATATGAACACTGAGCTATGGCTAATTCAGTCATTAACAGGCTCAAACAAGCATGGCAAAAGTGCAAAAGATAACAGGTTTCAGACTTAGTGAAAATAACAAGTCAGGAATTTATCATCAGGAAGCAATGTTCAGAGCACGCAAATTACATGCTACAGGAACATATCAAAGCAAAGCAAGGCATGGCATGAAGCTACTCAAAGCATATAACAAAAGTCCCTTAGTAACCATGAGCCAAAAGGGAACAAAAACTAAAATTGCAAGCATCTGAACATAGCAAAAACATAAATAGATTCAGACTTGGAGAAAAAACTGGAGCATGGCAAAACAGATAACGAGTAGGCATGTTTACGAGCTCGATGCACTCACTACAAAGCATGGCATGAAAATCTAATCATACACCCAGCAAATAGACATTGCATAGAAGCTAGGCATGGCAAGAACAACAACATAGCATGCATGGATCAACAACAACAAGCTCGGAAAAATTGCTAAACATGTTAACAATCTGCCAGGAACATTTTATAGCAAAAGTAGAGCTCGATTGACTCAATCTAGGGTGCTCCATAATTGCAAACAAAGACATGGATGGATAGAGCACAACATTATCTAGAAAACATCCTTACTGATCATGCTCAAAAGAGGCACGGATCACTAGGAAACAACATGAACATATGGCATAAAAACAATAACAGGACAAGGACTTAGTGAAAATCCAAGTCCCTGAAAATCTAAGTCCCTGAAATCAGCATCATTGATTAAGCTACTTTGCATGCTTGTGCTAGCCATCACAAAGATCAGAAAAATACATGGCATACACCCCTGTAAGGATGGCATGGCATTCTTCAAAACACATGTAGAGCTCAAGATCATAGCATGCACACATTAATCATGGCAAAAATGACAAAAGTGCATTTGCTGAAATAGATCTGAAACTATCCTCACATAGCCCTCTTCTAGCAGCATTTCGGGCATCAAGATGAGCTCAAATGAAAATGATGCAATGAGATGAAATGATGTACTCGTCGAGGCGAACATTTCGATATGCTACACACATGAATCGGAAGAACGGTTGCAGAGTTATGATGCGATGAACAATGCAAAAAGTTACTGGGACTTAGCAAATTCACAGCGAGCGTCAAATAGCTAAAGTACGCTCAGGGCGGAGGACAGCGGGATCTCACCACGTGGGCTGCGGCCCGGGGCGGTGGTGAGGCAGGCCGATCTGAGGTGTGCCGGCGCGCTGGCCAGCTGGGCCGTAGCGGGGAGGAGGCCCACGCGGGCGCTCGCGGTCGTCGTCCCGATCCCGCCTGGATCGGGGAGGCAGGAGCGGCGGCGGCGGTTCCTGCCCGTGAGGCAAGGCGGCGGAGCCGCGGCAAGGCGGGGTGAGGGCCACCGGAAGCAGGCGGATCTGGTCGGCTCCGATCCGGATCCGGCCGGAGGGGTATCGGCGGCGAGGAGGAGGCCGGGTACAGCGGAGGCGACGGGCGCCGGCGGATCTGGTGTAGGGCGCTCCGGGAGCGGCGCAGGCCGGCACCTCGGTGAGCTGGGTGGCACGACGGGACCGGCGCGGAGGAGCGAGGCGCTCGGGCGGCCGTGGCGTCTCCGGGCTCGCGCGGGGAAGAGGCCCGGCGAAGGCGGCGGGCGAAGCGGAGGGAGGACGAGCGGCGGCGTGCTTCGGTCGCTGGAGTTGGTCGCCGACGATGGCGCAAAGACGGCGCGAAGATCCGGCGAGATTGCGGGCTCTCTCGCGCCCAGCGTGGCCCGGGGCGGGTCCGATCTAGGCTTCACGGGCCCGGCGGCGAAGTGGGCGCGGGTGGACACGTGGCAGCTCCGGATTGGCTGCGGGGTCGGCTGGACGTGTCTGACCACCGGGCGGACATGTCCTATGGCGCGGGGAAGATGGATCTAGGGTTTCGTCCGCGAAAATGGACGGGGAGGGCATATTTATAGGTAGAGGGAGCTAGGGGAGTCCAAATGAGGTGCGGTTTTCAGCCACGCGATCGTGATCGAACGCTCTAGATGATGGAAGGGGTTTAGGTGGGTTTTGGGAAACTTTGGAGAGGTGTTGGTCTGCAACATACAGGAAGCCTTTTCGGTCCCTTGGTTAACCGTTGGAGTATCAAACGAAGTCCAAATGGCACGAAACTTGACAGGCGGTCTACCGGTAGTAAACCAAGGTCGCATGACAAGTCTCGGTCCAAGCCGAAAACGTTGAACACCCGCACACGAAAAGAGGTAGAAAGGGACACCGGGTGACATAGGAGCGTCGGATTGCAAAACGGACAACGGGGGAAATCTCGGATGCATGAGACGAAAATGTATGCAAATGAAATGCACATGATGACATGATATGCAATGCATGACACGCAAGCAATGACAAGGCAACAACAGCGAATAACCGGAGGACACCTGGAACATTGGTCTCGGGGCGTTACATTGGCCCTCTTCGCCACCCTCTGGGCCTGTGTCTCCCTATCCCTGCAAGCATGAGGACAAGTCAAGAAATGTGGCGCGGTCCGAAGGGACGAAGATGACGAAAGGCCAGACCCTTACTCATCCTCCGCCTCTTCTTCCGTGGCTTTCCTCTTCCTCCTCGGGCTAAGAGACCCGAGGTCGAAGAAGACCTTCGAACCATCACTGGCAGGAGGAGGGGAAGCAGGTGGAGTTGGGGGACGCTTGGACGAAGAAGGGGCAGCTACTTTCTTCTTCGCCACCACAACCTTCACTGCCTTCCCCGCCGCCGCGGCCCTCGTCTGACGCATGGGCGCCTCCGGGGTTGTTGCGGTTTTGCGGCCTTGCCGGACTGGACCGGCTCACCAGAGACGGTCCGCCGCAGGACACGCCCTCTCCCCATGACCAGGGGCTTGACAGCCTCAGCCTCCTCCTCAGACGACTCGTCGGCGTCATCTTCGATGAGAGGGGCCCCCGTACTGGCACCGCTGGCCTTCCCAGCAGATTCCGCCCACTAGGCGAGCTCCTTCTCCTCTGCGGCCATCGCGGCCTCATCCTCCATGCCGCCAGCGCTGTCGGCCTCCTCGGCGAGCTTCGCCTCCGCCGCCCTGGCGGCGGTGTAGTCCAGTTCCTCCTGGGTGGTGTTGAAACACCCACGATGCGGCTATATCTCCCACGTGTCGGAGCACGACTTAGAGGCATAACCACATTGTAGGCATGTCGCAAGAGGGGTAATCTTTACACATCCCATGTACTGAATAAGAAAGAGGTACAGAGTTGGCTTACAATCACCACTTCACACAATACATAAATATAGCATTACATCATCCAGATACAATCAAGGTCCGACTATGGAACCAAAATAAAGACAACCCCAAATGCATAAGATCCCCGATCGCCCCAACTGGGCTCCACTACTGATCGTCTGGAAAGGAAATGTAGTAACGTCCCGAGTCCTCATCGAACTCCCACTTGAGCTCAGTCGCATCTCCTGGAATGGTATCATCGGCAGCTGCATCTGGTTTTTTGAAGTAATCTGTGAGTCACGAGGACTCAGCAATCTCACACCCTCGTGATAAAGACTATTTAAGCTTATGGGTAGGTAAAAGGTATGTGAGGTGGAGCTGCAGCAAGCACTAGCATATATGGTGGCTTATCTTACGCAAATGAGAGCGAGAAGAAAAGGCCAACGCACGTTCGAGAATCTATTATCAAGAAGTGATCCTAGAAATACTTACATTCAAGCATAACACGAGACCGTGTTCTCTTCCCGGACTCCGCCGAAAAGAGACCATCACGGCTACACACGCTGTTGATCCATTTTGATTAAGTTAAGTGACAAATTTTCTACAACCGGACATTAAGAAATTCCCATCTGCCCATAACCGGGGACACGGCTTTTGAAAGTTCAAATCCCTGCAGGGGTGTCCCAACTTAGCCCATCAGAAGCTCTCACGGTCAACGAAGGATATTCCTTCTCCCAGGACGACCCGATCAGACTCGGAATCCCGGTTACAAGAGATCTCGACAATGGTAAAACAAGACCAGCAAAGCCCCCCGAATGTGCCGACAAATCCTGATAGGAGCTGCACATATATCATTCTCAGGGCACACCGGATAAGCACTCCGTACAACTAAAACCAAACCTCGAGTTTCCCCGAGGGGGCGTTGCAAAGGACTCTAGTTTGGACCAACACTCAGAGGAGCACTGGCCCGGGGGTTTAAAATAAAGATGACCCTTGAGTCCGCGGAACCCAAGGGAAAAAGGCTAGGTGGCAAATGGTAAAACAAAGGTTGGGCCTTGTTGGAGGAGTTTTATTCAAGGCGAACTGTCAAGGGGTTCCCATTATAACCCAACCGCGTAAGAAACAAAAAATCAAGGAACATAACACCGGTATGACGGAAACTAGGGCGGCAAGAGTGGAACAAAACACCAGGCATAAGGCCGAGCCTTCCACCCTTTACCAAGTATATAGATGAATTCAAGTAGACAAGATATAATAATGATATCCCAACAATAATCATGTTCCAACAAGGAAGAAACTCCAATCTTCACTTGCAACTAGCAACGCTATAAGAGGGGCTGAGCAAAGCGGTAACATAGCCAAACAACGGTTTGCTAGGACAAGGTGGGTTAGAGGTTTGACATGGCAATATGGGAGGCATGGTAAAGCATGTGGTAGGTATCGCAGCATAGGCATAGCAATAGAGCGAGCAACTAGCAAGCAATGATAGAAGTGATTTCGAGGGTATGGTCATCTTGCCTGCAAAGTTCTCCGAGTTAACGTAAGCTTGATCCTCGTAAGCATACTCAACGGGTTCCTCGATCACGTACTCGACTCCCAGCTCTACCCAAAGCAAGAACACAAGCAAAGGGAACCACAATCAAGCATGGTGCAATGCGCAAGCAACATGGTGCAAAACATGACATGATATGCGGGATGTGATATGCAATGCATATGCATTCTCCGGTAGGAAAAGATTGAACCAGGCCTCAACTTGGAAAACCAAGAGTGCCGCTGGAAAGATGAGTTGATTTTGGTCGAAATCGATATAAAGATCACCGGAATCGGATGCACGGTTTGCAAAAGGCAAGCAAAACAATAATGGCACTAAACTGCGATTAACAGCACGACGCCATCTAAAATGCAACAAGAAACTAAGCTACTGCACTCTAACATAACAACAAAGCACATGGCAGTGATCCACTCAAGATTCTTGACAAAAGATGAACACAGAGCTACGGATAAATCACACAATAGCAGGTTCAAACAAGCATGGCAAAAGTGCAAAAGATATCAGGTTCACAGACTTAGTGAAAATAACAACATGTCAGGATTTAACATCAGGAAGCAATGTTTAGAGCAAGATAACTGCAAGCTACAGGAACATATCATGGCAAACCAAGGCATGGAATGAAACTACTCAAAGCATATAACAACAGTCCCTTACTGACCATAATCCAAAAAGGATCCGAAAATACAATGGCTACCATGTAAACATAGCAAGTTTCGTTAACAGATTCAGACTTAGCAGAAAACTGGACATGGCAAAAACGGAGTTACGTAGGCATGTTTGCAAGCTAGACGCACTCACCAAAAGGCATTGTATGACAAACTAAGCATACACCCAGCAAGAAGACATGATCAATAAGGTAACCATGGCAAGAACACTCTCATCGCATGCATGGAGCAACTACAACAACCTTGGAAAAATTGAATAACATGTAAACAATCTGCCAGGAACATTCTATAGCAAAAGTAGAGCAAGATTGAGTCATGCTAGGGTACTCCATAATTGTAAACAAAGACATGGATGGATAGAACATAACAATATCTCAAAATCACCCTTACTTAACATGCTCAAAATAGGCATGGATCACTCTGCAGCGACATGAATATATGGCATAAAAGTAACATCAGGGAAAAGACTTAGAAGAATTCTAAGTCCCTGAAATCAGTAACATCACGAGAGCTACTTTGCATGCTTGTGCTAGTCACCACATTGATCACAAAAATACATGGCATACACCCCTGTAAAGATGGCATGGCATATCCCAAAACACATGTAGGGCTCAAGTTCATAGGAGGGACACATTAAACATGGCAAAAATGACAAATGTCCATAATCTATTAAGAAACAAAAACTAACATTTTATAGCACTCTTGCAACAACATTTAGGGCATCAAGACGGACTCAAACAAGCATGGTGCAATGGAATGAAATGAAGAGCACATCCAGACGAACAACTTGATATATTGCACGCATGAAATGGAGCTACAGATGCGGAGTTATGATGCGACGAACATGCCAGAAAATGTTAGGGACTTAGGCAGAAAATGGGGTCAACCTTCGGTCCACATCTAGGGTTTGCCGGTTCCGCGAACCGAGGCGGTGCGAGCTCGCCGGAGAGGAGGGGGAAGGCGGATCCGGCGCCGGGGAGCTCTCCTCCGGCCGGATCTCGCCGGATCCGGCGCGGGGCGAGGCACGGACGCCGAGGCGCGAGGCGGCGACCGGGCAGCGAAGCAGCGATCGGGTGGCGCGATGAGTCGGCGGCGAGGGCTCGGGCGGCGGGGCGCGGTGCAGGCGGCGGAGACGCGTGGCGCGACGTACGGGCCGAGAGGACCCCGCCTGGGCCCCGGCGGGCCGGCGCGGGCGGCAACGCGATGAAGTGGGCGCGACTGCCCCGATGAATGAGGAGACGACGCGTGGCGGTGGAGAGGGAGCGGACACATCCGTCGGTGGAGGGGAAAATGACCGGCGGCGTGAGGGGAATTTCTAGGGTTGGGACTGCGAGATTTTTGGAGGGAGGCATATATTTATAGGTAGAGGGAGCTAGGAGAGTCCAAATGAGGTGCGGTTTTCGGCCACGCAATCGCGATCGAACGACCGAGAGGATGGAGGGGGTTTAGCTGGGTTTTGGGCCACTTTGGAGGGGTGTTGGGCTGCAACACACACGAGGCCTTTATGGTTCCTCGGTTAACCGTTGGAGTATCAAACGAAGTCCAAATGGCACAAAACTTGACAGGCGGTCTACCGGTAGTGAACCAAGGCCGCTTGGCAAGTCTCGGTCCAATCCGAGAATGTTTAACACCCGCACACGAAAAGAGGCAAAAGGGGATGCCGGAGGACATAGGAGTGTCGGAATGCAAAACGGACAACGGGCAAAATGCTCAGATGCATGAGACGAACACGTATTGAAATGCAATGCACATGATCTTCAAGAATTTGATTGACTCGCTTGACTTGTCCACTAGTTTGAGGATGAAAGGTTGTGCTGAACCGAATGTTGGTGCCCATAGCCTTCTGGAAGGAAACCCAAAACTTAGAAGTGAAGATGCTTCCACGATCTGAAGATATCAACTACGGAATGCCGTGCAAAGAGGCAATCCTGGAGGTATATAGCTCTGCCAACTGAGCTGTTGTGATAGATTCTTTGATAGGAAGAAAATGAGCCACTTTAGTGAGCTTGTCGATGACAACGAAGATAGCATCATTGCAATGCTTGGACTTGGGAAATCCAGTCACGAAGTCCATCTCAATATGGTCAAACTTCCATTCTCGAATGGCAAGAGGTTGGAAGAGACCAGATGGTCGTTGGTGTTCTGCTTTCACTCTTCTGCAGACATCACATTCATTCACGAACTGAGCAATCTCGCACTTCATTCGAGTCCACCAATACGACTGCTTGAGGTCATGGTACATCTTTGTACTTCCAGGATGAATAGAAAGGAGTGAATTGTGAGCTGCATTCATAATGACTTTACGAAGGTCACCCTTAGGAACAACAATGCGATCCTCGAAGTATAGAGTATCCTTGTCATCAAGGCGATAGCACTTGTACTTGGGTTGGCTCTTGGCAATCCCAATCTTCACCTTCTTCACCATGGCATCAAGAAGTTGAGCCTCACGAATCTGATCTTCCAAAGTAGGAGAGACTTGGAGGTTGGTAAGGAATCCTTGAGGAACAACTTGGAGATTAAGTTTGCGGAAAGCTTCACAAAGATCCGGTTGGAAGGGCTTGCGAATCAAACTATTGCAGTAAGCCTTCCTGCTCAAAGCGTTAGCAATTACATTGGCCTTGCTTGGAGTATATTCAATACTCGGATTATAATCTTGAATCATTTCGACCCAACGAGTCTGCCTGAGGTTGAGGTTGGGCTGAGTGAAGATGTACTTGAGGCTCTTATGATCAGTGAAGATGTCCACTTTTCTTCCCAACAAGAGATGTCTCCATGTTAAAAGAGCATGGACAACTGCCGCCAACTCGAGGTCATGAGTGGGGTAGTTCTTTTCATTGGGCTTCAACTGGCGAGAGGTATAGGCCACAACTTTCTTCTCTTGCATTAACACAACACCGAGACCTTGAAGGGAAGCATCACAGAAAACCTCGAATGGTTTGGATTCATCAAGAGGAGTCAGAACTAGAACTGTGACTAACTTCCCTTTGAGGGTGTTGAAAACGATGTCACATTCAGGCGTCCAGACATACTTCACATGCTTCTAGAGGAGGTTGGAAAGAGGCTTCGCGATCTTAGAGAAATTCTCAATGAACTTTCGACAATAGCTTGCGAGCCCAAGAAAGCTGCGGAGCTGCTTCACATTCTGGGGCGGTTCCCAATTCACAATTGCAGACACCTTCTCAGGATTAACAGCTATGCCCTTGGTGGAGATGATATGCCCAAGGTAGAGAATGTCATCGAGCCAAAACTCGCACTTTGAAAACTTCGCATAGAACTAATGTTCTCTGAGTTTGTCCAGCACCAATCTCAAGTGCTTGGCATGATCCTCCTTGTTCTTGGAAAAGACCAAAATGTCATCGAGATAGACCAAGACGAAGTCATTTGTGTAGGGGTTGAAGATGAAGTTCATCATGCGAGAGAATGTTGGAGGAGCGTTGACAAGGCCGAAAGACATGACAGTGTATTCATAAGAACCATAGCTTGTTCTGAATGCTGTCTTGGGGATATCTTGTTCACGAATGCGAATCTGATGATAACCCATATGGAGGTCAAGCTTGGAGAATACTTGAGCACCCTTGAGTTGTTCGAAAATCTCATTGATGTTGGGAAGTGGGTACTTGTTTTTATGGTCTTCTTGTTCAATGGGCGGTAGCCAACACAAAGTCGGTCCATTCCATCCTTCTTCTTGACAAAAAGAACACCACAACCCCATGGAGAAGAACTTGCTCGGATGAGACCCATACGCTCTTGTTCATCGAGTTGTTTCTTTAGCTCCTTCAACTCTTTCGGTCCAAGCTTGTAAGGACGTTTGCAAACAGGTTCTGTGCCAGGCTCAAGATCGATGATGAATTCAACTGGTCGGTGAGGAGGCATTCCTGGAAGCTCTTCTGGAAAGACGTCTTGATATTCACAAACGACTGGAATATGAGAGATGGCATCCAACTCGCCCTTCTCATTGAGAGAAAACAGTCGAATGGTATCATCACGAGCGGCAAAAACGATCACATCCTCAGATGAGTGTGTCAATTGAATCTGCCTGGCAGCACAATCAAGCTGAGCCTTGTGCTTAGAAAGCCAGTCCATGCCGAGAATTAGATCAATATCCGAGTCACCCAGAACAATTAGAGAAGCCAGAAATTTGTAGTCGCCCATCATGATTGAAACATCCGGGACGCAGATATTAGCTGACATTTGCTTGCCTGGGGACACAATTGATAAAGTTCTTGGCAAATGTTGATAATTGCACTCATACTTTGATGCAAAAGGTTTATAAATGAAACAATGCGATGCACCAGTATCAAAAAGGACTTTTGCAGGAATATCATTAACAGGAAGGTTACCCATGATCACTTCTGATGAGTCCTCTGCCTGAGCTGCATTCATCATGTTGATCTTGACATGCTTGGGATTATGCCTGACCACTACATTGCTAGAAGATCTCACAAGAGGAGGAGGCGGAAGACGCCTCTGGTTGAAGAATTTGTTTGCATAGTGACCCTTCTGCTGACACTTGTTGCACGTAACCTCAGAAGCGGTCGGTGATACGGAGCACTTGATCTTGGAGCATGAGACGAAGCCTTGTTCTGAAAGCCTGGGTTGGGTGGGGGGGAAGATCCATTGCCACCTTTGCTCTTCTGCTGATAAGGCTGGCGGAACGGAGGAGGAAGAGGCAACCAATACTTTTGCTGCTTAGCTGCCACTTGAGTTGAAGAAGAAGGAGTTGCATCCCTGACTCTCTTCTTGGAAGCATCGCACTTGAGCTGAGCATCCTCTTGCTTTAATGCCATGTTGTAGAATTCATCATACTTTTTCGACTGAAAAAGTATGAGGGCTAGTTGCAGATCTTCTGTGAGGCCACCTCTGAACTGATAAATCATGCTCTTCTAATCAGGGACGTCTTGCTTGGCGAAACGAGAGAGCTACTGGAACATGATGTTGTATTGGTAAACAAACAAGCTGCCTTGCTTCAGATTGCGGAACTCCTCACGCTTGCTCTCAACAACACACTGAGGAATGTGGTGAGCTTTGAAATCTTGGCGGAACTCATCCCAGGTAATCACACGACCTCCTCTGGAATCTTTGTATTGTTGATACCACTCTGCAGCTTGGTCTTTGAGTTGGAACGAAGCAAACTTGACAAAGTCCTCAGGCCTGACGTTGCTGCACTCGAAATGTTTGCAGATATCCACGAGCCAATCATCAGCGTCTGTGGCCTCGACACAGTTACTGAAGGTCTTTGGCTGGTTTGTGAGGAACTGGTTGAGGGTAGCAAACTGAGTTTGATTGTTGCCATTGCCTTGATTTCCTTGGTTGCGCTCTTGCAAGAGTTGCATAATCAGTTGTGTGTTGGCGTTGGTAGCGGCCATCACAGCTTGCCATGCCTCCGGAGGTGGAGGTGGTGGCGGTGGTTCCGTATTCTGACGCGTTGGAGGAGCCATCCTGAAGAGGGTGACATCCGTTAGCATCTTGACAGACATATATTCAAGCTGAATCAAATGGATCGAAATTGCAACATATAGTCTTAACATTCGAACAAGAATGAACGAATGAATTCCAAAATAAATGATCACACTTCCATAAATTGAGAAGCCACTTAGATAGAGGTAGATGAATAAAACAACAAGGTACGGATATGAACAAATACTTGGTAAGGATTACCCAATCACAAACCAAATATTTGCGGAAGAAATACTAGAGCTACATGAATTCCCACCTATCAAACTCCCGAAACTTTCCGGTTATGCAATCAGGTGTTGGGGATACAGGGGAAGCATAATATCTCACCCAAAACTAGCAAATCCTACATCCAGCTGTATCCATCCTTCAACACATAACCAAGAAACCTTCGGAAATCATTTACCTCAACCTTCGAAAAGCATACGTTATACGAGTTATGGCAATACTCCCGAACTCCCGCCCCAGTACTGGGTGGCGTCGAGGTTATCTCACCAACAACTGCATAAAAGAGATTTTCGATGTCGGCGAAACTCAGGTATTCCAGAACTGCAACGATAAAATTGTAACGACAACACCTCGGAGCTCAACTCCTCGGGACACTGCCACAACCCCTAAATGTCAGGAGGCACCAAGAACAATGTTCTCGTCACAAAACCATCGGAATGATTCCAAGATACCTGCGTGATCCTAAATTTTTTTTAGTGAAATTTGAGAAGAGAAGAGTCAAAACTCTATGTTAGGATGCCTCACCAGAGCGACGAAGGGACTGAGGAGTAAAAAGAATCCTACTCTCCGATATATATAATCCTAACAGACTCAAAACATTTTTCTAGACTCAACAACGCCAGCGATTCGATCAAGCAGGGGGCTCCTAAGTCGGGGAGGGCTCTGATTACCAACTTGAAACACCCACGATGCGGCTATATCTCCCACGTGTCGGAGCACGACTTAGAGGCATAACCGCATTGTAGGCATGTCGCAAGAGGGGTAATCTTTACACATCCCATGTACTAAATAAGAAAGAGGTACAGAGTTGGCTTACAATCGCCACTTCACACAATACATAAATATAGCATTACATCAACCAGATACAATCAAGGTCCGACTACGGAACCAAAATAAAGACAACCCCAAATGCATAAGATCCCCGATCGCCCCAACTGGGCTCCACCACTGATCGTCTGGAAAGGAAACGTAGTAACATCCTGAGTCCTCATCGAACTCCCACTTGAGCTCAGTCGCATCTCCTGGAATGGTATCATCGCCACCTGCATCTGGTTTTTTGAAGTAATCTGTGAGTCACGGGGACTCAACAATCTCACACCCTCACGATCAAGACTATTTAAGCTTATGGGTAGGTAAAAGGTATGTGAGGTGGAGCTGCAACAAGCACTAGCATATATGGTGGCTAATCTTACGCAAATGAGAGCGAGAAGAGAAGGCCAACGCACGTTCGAGAATCTATGATCAAGAAGTGATCCTAGAACTACTTACGTTCAAGCATAACACGAGACCGTGTTCTCTTCTCAGACTCCGCCAAAAAGAGACCATCACGGCTACACACGCTGTTGATCCATTTTAATTAAGTTAAGTGACAAATTTTCTACAACCGGACATTAACAAATTCCCATCTGCCCATAACCACGGGCACGGCTTTCGAAAGTTCAAATCCTTGCAGGGGTGTCCCAACTTAGTCCATCACAAGCTCTCACGGTCAACAAAGGATATTCCTTCTCCCACGACGACCCGATTACACTCGGAATCCCGGTTACAAGACATCTCAACAATGGTAAAACAAGACCAGCAAAGCCGCCCAAATGTGCCGACAAATCCCGATAGGAGCTGCACATATCTCATTCTCAGGGCACACCAGATGAGCGCTCCATACAACTAAAACCAAACCTCGAGTTTCCCCGAGGGGGCGCTACAAAGGACTCTAGTTTCGATCAACACTCAGAGGAGCACTGGCCCGGGGGTTTAAAATAAAGATGACCCTTGAGTCCGCGGAACCCAAGGGAAAAAAGGCTAGGTGGAAAATGGTAAAACCAAGGTTGGGCCTTGCTGGAGGAGTTTTATTCAAGGCAAACTGTCAAGGGGTTCCCATTATAACCCAACCGCGTAAGGAACGCAAAATCAAGGAACATAACACCGGTATGACGAAAACTAGGGCGGCAAGAGTGGAACAAAACACCAGGCATAAGGCCGAGCCTTCCACCCTTTACCAAGTATATAGATGCATTAAAGTAGACAAGATATAATAATGATATCCCAACAATAATCATGTTCCAACAAGGAAGAAACTCCAATCTTCACCTGCAACTAGCAACGCTATAAGAGGGGTTGAGCAAAGCGGTAACATAGCCAAACAATGGTTTGCTAGGACAAGGTGGGTTAGAGGTTTGACATGGCAATATGGGAGGCATGGTAAAGCATGTGGTAGGTATCGTAGCATAGGCATTGCAATAGAGCGAGCAACTAGCAAGCAAAGATAGAAGTGATTTCGACAGGTATGGTCATCTTGCCTGCAAAGTTCTCCGAGTTGATGTAAGCTTGATCCTCGTAAGCGTACTCAACGGGTTCCTCGATCATGTACTCGTCTCCCGGCTCTACCAAAAGAAATAACACAAGCAAAGGGAACCACAATCAACCACGGTGCAATGCACAAGCAACATGGTGCAAAACATGACATGATATGCGGGATGTGATATGCAATGCATATGCATGCTCCGGAAGGAAAAGATTGAACCATGCCTCAACATGGAAAACCAAGAGTGCCACTGGAAAGATGAGTTGATTTCAGTCGAAATCGATATAAAGATCACCGGAATCGGATGCACGGTTTGCAAAAGGCAAGCAAAACAATAATGGCACTAAACTGCGATTAACAGCACGACGCCATCTAAAATGCAACAAGAAACTAAGCTACTGCACTCTAACATAACAACAAAGCACATGTCAGTGATCCACTCAAGATGCTTGACAAAAGATGAACACTGAGCTATGGCTAAATCACACAATAGCAGGTTCAAACAAGCATGGCAAAAGTGCAAAAGATATCAGGTTCACAGACTTGGTGAAAATAACATGTCAGGATTTAACATCAGGAAGCAATGTTTAGAGCAAGATAACAACATGCTAAAAGAAAATATCATGGCAAAGCAAGGCATGGAATGAAATTACTCAAAGCATATAACAACAGTCCCTTACTGACCATAAGCTAAAAAGGATCATAAAATACAACGGCAACCATGTGAACGTAGCAAGTTTCGTTAACAGATTCAGACTTAGCAGAAAACTGGACATGGCAAAAACAGGGTTACGTAAGCATGTTTGCGAGCTCGATGCACTCACCACGGGGCATTGTATGACAAACTAAGCATACACCCAGCAAGAAGACATGATCAATAAGCTAACCATGGCAAGAACACTCACATAGCATGCATGGATCAACAACAACAACCTTGGCAAAATTGAATAACATGTATACAATCTGTCAGGAACATTTTATAGCAAAGTAGAGCAAGATTGAGTCATGCTAGTGTACTCCATAATGGCAAACAAAGACATGGATGGATAGAACATAACAATATCTCAAAATCAGCCTTACTTAACATGCTCAAAAGAGTCATGGATCACTCTGCAGCAACATGAATATATGGCATAAAAATAACATCAGGGAAAAGACTTAGAAGAATTCTAAGTCCCTGAAATCAGCAACAACACGAGAGCTACTTTGCATGCTTGTGCTAGTTACCACATTGATCACAAAAATATATGGAATACACCCCTGTAAAGATGGCATGGCATAGCCCAAAACACATGCAGGGCTCAAGTTCATAGGAGGCACACATTAAACATGGCAAAAATGACAAATGTCCATAATCTGTTAAGAAACAGAAACTAACATTTTATAGCACTCTTGCAACAGCATTTAGGGCATCAAGATGGACTCAAACAAGCATGGTGCAATGGAATGAAATGAAGAGCACATCCAGACGAACAATTTGATATATTGCACGCACGAAACGGAGCTACGGATGCGGAGTTATGATGCGGTGAACATGCCGGAAAATGTTAGGGACTTTGGCAGAAAACGGGGCCAACCTTCGGTCCAGATCTAGGGTTTGTCGGGTCCGCGAACCGAGGCGGCGCGAGATTGCCGGAGAGGAAGGTTGCGCTCGCCGCAGAGGAGGGGGAAGGCGGATCCGGCGCCGAGGAGCTCTCCTCCGGCCGGATCTCGCCAGATCGGGCGCGGACGCCGAGGCGCGGCGCCGGGCGCGAGGCGGTGACCAAGCGGCGATGACAGGGCGGCGAGGCGGCGACCGGGCGGCGCGGCGAGTCGGTGGTGAGGGCTCGGGCGGCGGGGCGCGGCACAGGCGGCGGAGACGCGCGGCACGGCGTACGGGCCGGCGCGGGCGGCAGCGCAGTGAAGTGGGCACGGATGCCCCGACGAATGAGGAGACGACACGTGGCGATGGAGAGGGAGCGGACACGTCCGTCGGTGGAGGGGAAAATGTCCAGCAGCATGAGGGGAATTTCTAGGGTTTGGACTGCGAGATTTTCGGAGGGGGCATATATTTGTAGGTAGAGGGAGCTAGGAGAGTCTAAATGAGGTGCGGTTTTCGGCCACGCGATAGTGATTGAACGACCGAGAGGATGGAGGGGGTTTAGCTGGGTTTTGGGCCGCTTTGGAGGGGTGTTGGGCTACAACACACACGAGGCCTTTACGGTTCCTCGGTTAACCGTTGGAGTATCAATCGAAGTCCAAATGGCACAAAACTTGACAGGCGGTCTACCAGTAGTGAACCAAGGCCGCTTGGCAAGTCTCAGTCCAATCCGAGAACGTTTAACACCCGCACATGAAAAGAGGCAAAAGGGGACGCCGGAGGACATAGGATTGTCGGAATGCAAAACGGACAACGGGGAAAATGCTCAGATGCATGAGACAAACACGTATGCAAATGCGATGCACATGATGACATGATATGAGATGCATGATATGATATGAGATGCATGATATGATATTCTTATTGTTGGGGACATGCATATCCCCGTTGAGGTAACATAGCGTTATTCGAAATTTCTCTGGTTTCATGTTACTTGAAATGAGTTTGTTAACAAGACCTAATCAACCTTGTTAGTGTATTCCTTTTGATGAGCATGAGATGGATGAAGTTAGAAAACACAACTCTCTGTACCCTCTTTTTACTTTTTGATATTTATATTAAATAAATCAAAAAATATTATTTCTCTGTTTGTTTTCTGATTTATCAATGCAATAAAAAATACCCCGAAAATAAAACTTCTCCAAATGCCCTGAAATTTAAATATGATTTTTTCTAGAATATTTGAGAATATCTGGCACTGAGAACACAGTAGGGGGAAGCAAGCACCTGGCCACGAGGGTCCAGGGCACACCCTACCCCCCTGGGCGCGCTCCCTGCCTCATGGGCCCATGCTGGCTCCCCTCCACTTATTCCAGCTACAACTTTGGATATCCGCCAGGCCAGTCGTGGCCATAGACCAACTTAGGCAAAAGCCTAAGCTTGGGGGAGTACGTATTTCTCACCAACATTACATCTATGTTCACACACTCATGCTAGTTGTCGGCGCTCATACTTTTTCATTCTATCATCCATGCTAGTTTATTTCCCTTTTTATGCTTTCTTCTTGTGTGTTTGATAAACCTAAAGAAAAACAAAAAAAATAGTTGTAGCTTTTTTAGCTAGTTTACTTTCCATGCCTGTAGTGGTAGTAATTAAAAAGAAAACCCAAAAAGATTTCCTGTTCCTCTTTTGCTTGTTGGGAGCTTTCCCGTGTAAATAGTTTTATTTCCTTTCCTATTCTTTAGGGGTCGAGAGGAGAAGACAATAATGAAAATGTTGAGTGGCTCTTATATGCATTATTGTTGATCTAACAAAGAGCCCATGTTACCTTGTCTTCTCTCTTGAATTGAATGCTTGCAGATTCTAGCTTAGTCCAATGCACGTGCACTATTATTATTATCCACACTATTCGGTCGTGCAAGTGTAAGGCAATAATGATGATTATATGATGAACTTATTGAGATGAGAAAAGCTGGTATGAACTCGACCTCTCTTGTTTTCGTAAATATGATTAGTTCATCGTTCCTGATTCAGCCTATTATGAATAAACATGTTTGAAATGACAATTAGAGATTATAGTTGCTTATGCCATGCTTAATTAGCTAGGAGCTTATAATGGTTTACCTTGCATGCCAACATGCTATTAAAATGGTTGTGATGTGGTATGATAGGGTGGTATCCTCTTTTGAATGATTCGAGTGGCTTGACTTGGCACATGTTCACGCATGTAGTTGAAACAAAATCAACATAGCCTTTATGATATTTATGTTCATGGTGCATTATATCCTATTCATGCTTGCATTCGGTGTTGATTAATTTTAATGAATGTTCATGACCGTTGTCGCTCTCTAGCTGGTCGCTTCCCAGTCTTTTGCTAGCCTTCACCTGTACTAAGCGGGAATACTGCTTGTGCATCCAATTCCATAAACCCCAAAGTTATTCGATATGAGTCCACCATACCTACCTATATATGGTATCTACCTGCCGTTCCAAGTAAATTTGCATGTGCCAAACTCTAAACCTTCAAACAAACATTTTGTTTTGTATGCTCGAATAGCTCATGTATCAACTAGGGTTGTCTGTATCTTCCATACTAGGCGGGTTATTCTCAAGAGGAGTGGACTCCGCTCCTCACTCACAAGAAAGTGGCTGGTCACCGGGATGCCCAGTCCCATGCTTTATGCAAATCAAATCAAAATAACCGCACACAAAACTCCCCTGGGGACTCTTGTTAGTTGGAGGCACTCGTTGTTTCGAGCAAGCCATGGATTGATGCTTGTTGGTGGACGGGGAGTATAAACTTCACCATTCTGTTTGGGAACCGCCTATAATGTGTGTAGCATGGAAGATATCGAGATCTCTCAGTTGTTATGTTGACAATGAAAGTATACCGCTCAAAATATTATTCATATCTATTTCAAAACCGAGCTCTGGCACCTCTACAAATCTCTGATTCCCTCTACGAAGGGCCTATCTATTTACTTTTATGTTGAGTCATCATCCTCTTATTAAAAAGCACTAGTTGGGGAGCACCGCTGTCATTTGCATCCATTACTGTTAGTTTACATTGAGTATGACTTGACTTGATCTCTTTTACCATGAATTACAATGTCTAGTCAGTCCTTGATCTTTAAAGGTGCTCTGCATTTATGGTCTGCGGTCTCAGAAAGGGCTAGCGAGATACCATCTTGTCATATCATGATTATTTTGAGAAAGTGTTGTCATCCGAGATTTATTATTATTGCTCGCTAGTTGACTATGCCATTGATATGAGTAAATATGAGACCTAAATGTTATTGTGAAAAAGTGTTATCAGGTGGATCCGGCGAGCTCTTCGCCACCGCCGTCCGCATCGAGCTCCTGCTCGATCCCTGCCGCCGGAACGAGTCGAGGAGAGCCTGCAACCGTGCTGACTGCTTCGGTCAGGTCCGGTGGGCCGCGCTGCTTCCCTGTTGGCCCAGCATGCCCCTCTACCAAAGCCCAGCCGCGGCCTCCTGCTTGGCCCAGCTCCAAGCCTGCCTGCCTCCCCACCGAACCGGACCTTAGCCCATGAGTAAGCAGCTCCTCCAGCCCCTTTGCTCTGTGGTGGCCCAGCCTGTTTCAGCCCGTGGCTTATTTTTTTTCCCTGCTATGAATTTGTCTATTTTTTCCAGAGAAACCAGTTTTATAGGAAACCCCCTAGACTTCATGCTTATTATAACTTATCATCCGTGCATCGGTTTAAAATGAATTATATATGAAAAATGCGTAGAATTTCATCTAGTTTAATAATATCCAACTTTCAATCATGTTTGACAAGTTTAAAATGTTGTTTGATTAAATTTTCTCTGATAACATGCTAAAATGATTTATTTCATAACTAAATCACCGTAGCTCCAAACCTAACAAACTTTATATGTAAATGGGGTCAAAAAATTCCTAGTTTAACATGGTGGCATCATCTTGTATGTTTAACAAATCTAAAATTTGGTTTAGGCAGAACAGTACCGAACCCATAATTTTCACATGAGGATTTTCCAGACTTGTAGCTTGTTGTTCCCGCCTCATTTAAACTTGCCTAGATATGCAGTTTACATATGCTTCACCTCTTGCCATGCTAACCAACATTTAATATTGTTGAGTACCTAAACGAGAGAGAACTAAATAAGTCACGTGGTGTTTCGTCAATATGCAACGGAGTTTCATATTGAGCTCCACTTAATCTGTAGGATTGTTTGTGCATTTTGCCATGCCATGCCTCTTTAATCCGGACATGCATCATACTTGGTTGTGCATCATGCCATGCTTATGTGGTGGTTGTTTACTATGTTGTTTGCTTCTTTCCGGTGTTGCTTCTTCGGGTTAGTTCCGATAACGTCGCATTTGTGAGGATCCGTTCGACTACGTCTATTTGTCTTCTTCATGGACTCGTTCCTCTTCCTTGTGGGATCTCAGGCAAGATGACCATACCCTCAAAATCACTTCTATCTTTGCTTCTCTTTTGCTATGACGCGATCCCTACCACTTGCTATATCATGCCTCCCATATTGCCATAACAAGCCTCTAACCCACCTTTCCTAGCAAGCCGTTGTTTGGCTATGTTACCGCTTTGCTCAGCCCCTCTTATAGCGTTGCTAGTTGCAGGTGAAGATGGAGTTTGTTCCATGTTGGAACATGGTTATTGTAGGGATATCTCAATATCTCTTATTTAATTAATGCATCTATATACTTGGTAAAGGGTGGAAGACTCGGCCTTATGCCTGGTGTTTTGTTCCACTCTTGCCGCCCTAGTTTCCGTCATACCGGTGTTATGTTCCTTGATTTTGCGTTCCTTACACGGTTGGGTGTTATGGGAACCCCTTGACAGTTCGCTTTGAATAAAACTCCTCCAGCAAGGCCCAACCTTGGTTTTACATTTGCCTCACCTAGCCTTTTTCCCTTGGGTTTCCGGAGCCCGAGGGTCATCTTTATTTTAACCCCCCCGGGGCCAGTGCTTCTCTAAGTGTTGGTCCAACCTGAGCGATGTCCGGCGCCCCCTGGGCAACCAGGGCCTATGCCAACCCGACGTCTTGCTCATCCGGTGTGCCCTGAGAACGAGATATGTGCAGCTCCTTTTAGGATTTGTCAGCACATTCGGGCGGCTTTGCTGGTCTTGTTTTACCATTGCCGAAATGTCTTGTAACCGAGATTCCGAGTCTGATCGGGTCTTCCTGGGAGAAGGAATATTGTTCGTTTACTATGAGAGCTTGTGATGGGCTAAGTTGGGACACCCCTGCAGGGTTTTGAACTTTCGAAAGTCGTGCCCGCGGTTATGGGCAGATGGGAATTTGTTAATATCTGGTTGTAGAAACTTGACACTTAACTTAGTTAAAATGAATCAACCGCGTGTGTAGCCGTGATGGTCTCTTTCCGGCGGAGTCCAGGAAGTGAACATGGTTCTTGTGTTATGCTTGGACGTAAGTAGCTTCAGGATCACTTCTTGATCTCTTTTAGCTTCTCGACCGTGCTTTTCTTCTCTTCTCGCTCTTATTTGCGTATGTTAGCCACCATATATGCTAGTGCTTGCTGCAGCTCCACCTCTCTACCCTTTCCTACCCATAAGCTTAAATAGTCTCGATCTCGCGGGTGTGAGATTGTTGAGTCCCCGTGGCTCACAGATTACTTCAAACAGCTGCAGGTGCCGATGATAACCGCACAGGTGCCGATGATAACCGCGGAGGTGACGCAACCGAGCTCAAGGAGGAGCTTGATGAAGATCGTGTTCATTGTGTTGTTTCATTTCCAGTTGATCGGTAGTGGAGCCTAGTCAGGACGATCGGGGATCTAGCTTTTGGGGTTGTCTTTCTTTATTTGGTTCCATAGTCGGACCTTGTTTGTATTCTGGATGATGTAATGCTATATTTATGTGTTGTGTGAAGTGGCGATTGTAAGCCAACTCTTTATCCCTTTCTTATTCAGTACATGGGATGTGTAAAGATTACCCCTCTTGCGACATGCCTACTATGTGGTTATGCCTCTAAGTCGTGCTCCGACACGTGGGAGATATAGCCGCATCGTGGGTGTTACAAGTTGGTATCAAAGCCATCCCCGACTTAGGAGCCCCCTGCTTGATCGAATCGCTGACGTTGTTGATGTTTTGAGTCATTTAGGATTATATATATCGAAGAGTAGGATTCTTTTTACTCCTCAGTCCCTTCGTCGCTCTGGTAAGGCATCCTGACGTAGAGTTTTGACTCTTCTCTTCTCAAATTTCACTAAAAAAATTTAGGATCACGCGGGTATCTTGGAATCGTTCCGATGGTTTTGTGACGAGAACATTGTTCTTGGTGCCTCCTGACATTTAGGGGTTGTGGCAGTGTCCCGGGGAGTTGAGCTCCGAGATGTTGTCATCACAATTTTATCATTGAGATTCTGGAATACCTGAGTTTCACCGACATCGAAAATCTCTTTTATGCATTTTTTGGTGAGATAACCTCGACGCCACCCAGTACTGGGGCGGGAGTTCGGGAGTATTGCCATAACTCGCATAACGGATCCTTTTTCGAAGGTTGAGGTAAATGATTTCCGATGGTTTCTTGGTTATGTGTTGAAGGATGGATACAGCTGGATGTAGGAATTGTTAGTTTGGGTGAGATATTATGCTTCCCCTGTATCCCCAACACCCGATTGCATAACCGGAAAGTTTTGGAAGTTTATAAGTGGGAATTCAAGTAGCTCCTAGAATATCTTTCCAACAGACACATGATACGATATGGGATCTATCATATGTTTGTTCCGGCTTATTCTGCAAGCCAATCCTTTGTTTTGTTTTGAGTTGTGGTATTCGAGTTGCTTCATTGTCAAGTGTTGATTCCATACCTTTCCTAAGTGGTGTTCTCACATTTCTATGTGAATATTAATCCTTCTTGATCATCGAGATTGTCATGTCAATCCTTTTCAACCAGTGTGTTTCTCTTCAAGTGGATCCGATCATTTTCAACATTCGCAAAATCAACTCAAAGTCTTCTCAACGTTATTTGTTTCATTTGTCCCAAGTTGCCTTTGTTTTCCCCGCCCTCCCAACCTTTTCTTCAAGGACTCAGACTTCTTAATCAAGTATCCTTTTTATTGATGGGAAGTCTCTCCATTCTTTCCCGTCAATGTTCTTACCTGGTGGTTTTCATGAAGATGCTCTACAAGTTCATCATTCTTCGTTCTTTTCCTTCTCCGGTGGATTCAATGCAAGCTTTCGGTGTTGATCATATCTTTTACATTGGTTCACATGCTTACCATGTTGGAAGTCCTTACTGAAAACTCTCTTATTTATTCACCTCTCGCTATTCAATTGTTTTGGAGTGGTGAAACCATCTCAGAAGATTCGCATTTCCATTGCTAATTTGTTCAAGATATCTCGAGATTGTTATCTCTTTCGAGCCATTTAATTCAACCGGTGCTATTTCTCTTGTAAATCATTTCAATGGTGCTTTTCCTTGAGGGGGCCCTAACCCATAGGTCTTTTCCCAGGATCTTACCTGACTTTTCTTTACTTTTTCTGGAGCTATCCTCAAATTCTTTCAAAGTTTGACGTAAGAATGAATTATCATCAGTCAAATGCCTTTCTCCAAGATCTTTCAAATTCTTTTCATCATTACTCAACCTCTTCGCTTTTGATTCTCCCGGAGTGTCTAAACAATTCATGGTGGTGTTTCTCGTCGTCATTCTTGGATTTGAAGACCGAAGAAGATTTTTCTCTCAATCTTGCTCCATTCTCTTCAAGATTCATGGTTGTAGCTTGTTGCCATCCACTCATAATTTTTTTCGATTGTGAGAATTCTTTTTACCCATCCAAAACATTTCATGAGTTGTTTCCATTTCTTCCCTCCAAAGGCCATCTTTTCAAATATTATTCATTCCAGCTTTCAGCTATTGTTCCCCAAATCTTACTGGTGCGTCATTCAAGTATTCTCTAATCAGCTCAGGATCTCTTCGTTCACTTGCATCTAAATTCTCTCAAGTATATTCGTTCATTTTCAAATTCTCCCCGGTGTTTCTTTATATTTTCTTCGTTCATTTTCAGTTCTTACGGTGGTTCGTTCAAGATTTCTCTTCCTTCATTATCATATCAATTTATTCGTTGGTTAAATCCTATCGGTGGGCCATTGAGTTTATGTTATATCTCTCTTAATCCTTTCTACGAGAATAAGTAGTATGCCAAATCCGTGCTTGTCATCAATCTAAATTGGTGAAGGATACACATAACGTAATTCTTATTATTGTTTCATCCAAGTGATCTAATTTCTTCTTTCCAGAGCTGTTCATCATGTCACATTCTCTGTTTGAGATGTTTCATCTTTCCTTTATGGAGTTCCAAGTTTTCCGCTTTATCTCATCACAAAGATCCATCTAATCATTGCAAGGCTTCAACCTGATTCTTTTCATCCTTCATTTCGTTTGAGCATTCTTTTATTACCGGAGTTCTTCATGGTGGTTCATCAAGGATTCCTTTCATTCTTCAATTGTCCTCAAGATACCTATCGAAGTTATGATCCGCCAAGCTATACTCAAAAATAAACATGGTGCTCAACGCATGTCTTGTTTTGAAGAGTTCAAGCATTCTTCATCTTGCATTCCGAAGTGCAATTCTTTCATATCTCATCTTTTAAGGTGGTGTTATGTCATTGTTGATAATTTCCCTTCGTGTTTCATGATTCACAAGTTTTCAAGAGTGACATATCTAAATCCATCTTTTTCTCTTTGCTCAAGACATCTTTTCAACCCATCAATCTCTTCATTGGAGTTATCTTGGGTTATATTTCACCTAAAGCTTTCCCTAAGGGTTGTTGCTATTTATGGTGCTTATAAATGACCCAAGTACTTCATTTATCCTCCCGGTGAGATAAGCTTCTCGTCTCCTTGTTCATATCAATCCAATCTATTGGTTCCGTTAGTGGCAGAATTGCCCCTCATAGTTTTGAGAAGTTTTTCATAAGCCCACTATAAGCTTATTCGTTTCGTTGTTGGTTTTCCAACAATTCCGTTTTAACCTTCTTGGAAGGGTGTTTGTCCAAGCCCAATTATGGCAGAAGTTGTCATTTTCTTCTCCATTCTTTTATTTCAATGATTTATCTTCTATTTTTCTTCTGGAGGCATTGGGATGTTGCAATATTCAACCCATCTTCCCATTTTTTGTTAAAGATCATGTTCTTTTCGTGCTTACCCATTTAACCGGAGTGTTGTGCCCTCTTTTCAAGTTCTTCCATCTTATCAAGTTTTACCTCCATTCTCAACCGGAGTGCTGTCTGAAATCTGTCTTACCCCTTGTGCCATTCTTTCAATAGTTCTGGAGGTAGTGTTATGTTGATTTCATCAAGTATTTTCTCATCTTGTCAAGCTCATATTCAATTCCTTCCATTACATTCGGAGTGATGTCCAAAGTATATCATTCTTATTCCTTCTCTATCTTGTTTTTACCGGAGTGGTTTCAATATCTATCTTGGCACTTAACCTACAAGGTCCTCGTAATGTTCCTTGTTCCTCTTTTCTAACGGAGTGTTTTCAACTTTGTTCGTCTTTGTTGTATTCTTTATTTCGATTTGTTCAACCTCTCAAGGTCTTTTGGTTTCACTCATTTGTCAAAGAAGCAACTTAGTTTTACCTCTCCTCTTCCTCTTCCATTTCTCACGGGTGCCATCCTAGATCTCGGGACGAGATCCTCTTGTAGTGGTGGAGTGTTGTGACGCCCCGAGACCGTTGCGCCAGGTGTCTTACAGTTTTTCGCTGTCGTTGCCATGTCATTTGCTTGCATGTTGCATATCATCATGTCATCATGTGCATTGCATCATCATGTTTTCAAAACTTGCATCCGTCCCGGTCTCCTCGTTCTTTTCGTTATCCGTTCTGAGTCTAGACACACCTGCACGCGCCCCCGGCATGTCTAAAATATTATTTTATAAGTGGCTAGAAAATGTTCTCGAATGGGTTGAAAGTTGGCGTGCGGTCTTATTTTAGTGTAGGTAGACCACCTGTCAAATTTCATCGCGTTCGGAGTCCATTTGATGCCCCAACGGATAACTATAGCGACAATATAGTCGGTCTTACGTCAGACGTTTTCGGTCTTCGAAAACTGTTGCCGGGCTGCGATTCTCTTCTCTCCTCTCAGTCCATGGCCCTCTACACAGCCCACTAGACTCAACCTACCCCTTCTCGCGTCCGGAGCCGTCCGATGGCGATCGCATGGTCCAAAAACCCCTCCTAACCTCCTAACCCTAGCCACCTACCCTATATAAACAACGCCTAGTCCATTTTTGGTCAAACCTAGCTCTTCCCCTACCCCTAGACCCCCTTTCTCCTCGGATCCGCCGCCTCCAGCCGCAGCCAACCCCCTCCTCCTTGATTTCCGCCGCCACCCAGCCGCTCCCTGCCACTTGGCGCCGCCGCCCCCGCGCCCTGGACCAATTCGGGCGTGCCACATCGCCACCCCGCACACGCCAACCACTCCCACGCCGCCACCTCGCCTCCCCAACCGGCTTCCCCCACCGCAGGCCCGCCAGGCCCGGGCGTAGCCCGCCTGGCCCAAACCGCCGCCGCTACCGAGCGCTCTGCTCGGTCAGGGTCGGGAGAGCCTCCCAAGCTCCTCCCACTCGATCTGGGGCATCCCCGCGCCAGCTGAACCTCCTCCTCCTCCTTACCTTGTCAGCGGTGATAGCCGACCAGGCCAGTACCCCGCCGCCCTGTTCTTTCCTTGACCGTCTCTTTCTCCTCCTCCCTCTAACCTCTCTCTCTCTGCCGCTATGTTCAAGGTCCCCCATGGCCGCCGGATCTGGGTGCCGCCGCCGTCGTCCTGCCCGTTTCCGGGCTCCCCTGCCGCTGCCTCGCCCGGATCAGGTGGATCCAGCGAGCTCTTCGCCGCTGTCCGCATCGAGCTCCTGCTCGATCCCTGCCATAGGAACGAGTCGAGGAGAGCCTGCAACCACGTTGACCGCTTTGGTCGGGTCCGATGGGCCGCGCTGCTTCCCCATCGGCCCACCACGCCCCTCTCCCAAAGCCCAGTCGCGGCCTCTTGCTTGGCCCAGCTCCAAGCCTGCCTGTCTCCCCACCGAACCGGGCCTTAGCCCATGAGTAAGCAGCTCCTCCAGCCCCTCTGCTCTGTGGTGGCCCAGCCAGTTTCAGCCCGTGGCTTATTTTTTTCCCTGCTGCGAATTTGTCTATTTTTTCCAAAGAAACCAGTTTTACAGGAAGCCCCCTAGACTTCATGCTTATTATAACTCATCATCCATGCATCGGTTTAAAATGAATTATATATGAAAAATGTGTAGAATTTCATCTAGTTTAATAATATCCAACTTTCAATCATGTTTGACATGTTTAAAATGTTGTTTGATTAAATTTGCTCTGATAACATGCTAAAATGATTTATTTCATAACTAAATCACCGTAGCTCCAAACCTAACAAACTTTATATGTAAATGGGGTGGAAAAATGCCTAGTTTAACATGGTGGCATCATCTTGTATGTTTAGCAACTCTAAAATTTGGTTTAGGGAAGAACAGTACCAAACCCATAATTTGCACATGAGGATTTTCTGGACTTGTAGCTTGTTGTTCCGGCCTCATTTAAACTTGCCTAGATAGGTAGTTATCATATGCTTCACCTCTTCCCATGCTAGCCAACATTTAATATTGTTGAGTACCTAAACAAGAGAGAACTAAATAAGTCACGTGGTGTTTCGTCAATATGCAACGGAGTTGCATATTGAGCTCCACTTAATTTGTAGGATTGTTTGTGCGTTTTGTCATGCCATGCCTCTTTAATCCGGACATGCATCATACTTGGTTGTGCATCATGCCATGCTTATGTGGTGGTTGTTTACTATGTTGTTTGCTTCTTTCCGGTGTTGCTTCTTCGGGTTAGTTCTGATAACGTCGCGTTTGTGAGGATCCGTTCGACTACGTCTGTTTGTCTTCTTCATGGACTCGTTCCTCTTCCTTGTGGGATCTCAGGCAAGATGACCATACCCTCGAAATAATTTCTATCTTTGCTTGCTAGTTGCTCTCTCTTTTTCTATGCCACGATACCTACCACTTGCTATATCATGCCTCACATATTGCCATGACAAGCCTCTAACCCACCTTTCCTAGCAAACCGTTGTTTGGCTATGTTACCGCTTTGCTTAGCCCCTCTTATAGCGTTGATAGTTGCAGGTGAAGATGGAGTTTGTTCCATGTTGGAACATGCTTATTGTTGGGATATCTCAATATCTCTTATTTAATTAATGCATCTATATACTTGGTAAAGGGTGGAAGGCTCGGCCTTATGCCTGGTGTTTTGTTCCACTCTTGCCGCCCTAGTTTCCGTCATACCGGTGTTATGTTCCTTGATTTTGCGTTCCTTACACGGTTGGGTGTTATGGGAACCCCTTGACAGTTCGCTTTGAATAAACTACTCCAGCAAGACCCAACCTTGGTTTTACATTTGCCTCACCTAGCCTTTTTCCCTTTGGTTTCCGGAGCCCGAGGGTCATCTTTACTTTACCCCCCCCCCCCGGGGGCAGTGCTTCTCTAAGTGTTGGTCCAACCTGAGCGATGTTCGGAGCCCCCTGGGCAACCAGGGTCTATGCCAACCCGACGTCTTGCTCATCCGATGAGCCCCGAGAACGAGATATGTGCAGCTCCTATCGGGATTCGTCGGCACATTTGGGCGGCTTTGCTGGTCTTGTTTTACCATTGTCGAAATGTCTTGTAACCGGGATTCCGAGTCTGATCGGGTCTTCCTGGGAGAAGGAATATCCTTCCTTGACCATGAGAGCTTGTGATGGGCTAAGTTGGGACACCCCTGCAGGGTTTTGATCTTTCGAAAGTCATGCCCGCGGTTATGGGCAGATGGGAATTTGTTAATATCCTCTTCTAGAAACATGACACTTAACTTAATTAAAATGAATCAACTGCGTGTGTAGCCGTGATGGTCTCTTTTCGGTGGAGTCCGGGAAGTGAACATGGTTCTCGTGTTATGCTTGGACATAAGTAGCTTCGGGATCACTTCTTGATCACTTTTAGCTTCTCGACCGTGCTTTGCTTCTCTTCTCGCTCTTATTTGCGTATGTTAGCCACCATATGTGCTAGTGCTTGCTGCAGCTCCACCTCTCTACCCTTTCCTACCCATAAGCTTAAATAGTCTTGATCTTGCGGGTGTGAGATTTCTGAGTCCCCATGGCTCACAGATTACTTCAAATAGTTGCAGGTGCCGATGATAACCGTGCAGGTGACGCAACCGAGCTCAAGGAGGAGCTTGATGAAGATCGTGTTCATTGTGTTGTTTCATTTCTAGTTGATCAGTAGTGGAGCCCAGTCGGGACGATCGGGGATCTAGCTTTTGGGGTTGTCTTTCTTTATTTGGTTCCATAGTCGGACCTTGTTTGTATTATGGATGATGTAATGCTATATTTATGTGTTGTGTGAAGTGGCGATTGTCAGCCAACTCTTTATCCCTTTCTTATTCAGTACATGGGATGTGTAATGATTACCCCTCTTGCGACATGCCTACTATGCGGTTATGCCTCTAAGTCGTGCTCCGACACGTGGGAGATATAGCCGCATCGTGGGTGTTACAATTCTCAAGAGGAGTGGACTCCGCTCCTCACTCATGAGAAAGTGGTTGGTCACCGGGATGCCCAGTCCCATGCTTTATGCAAATCAAATCAAAATAATTGCAAACAAACCCCCCCCGGACTCTTGTTAATTGGAGGCATTCGTTGTTTCGAGCAAGCCATGGATTGATGCTTGTTGGTGGAGGGGGATGTAACGCCCTCGATGCGGCTATATCTCCCACGTGTCGAAGCACGACTTAGAGGCATAACTGCATTGAAAGCAACGTTGCAAGTGAGGTAATCTTCACACAACCCATGTAATACATAAAGGGAAAGAGATACATAGTTGTCTTACAATCGCCACTTCACACAATTACATGAATAAAGCATTACATCAACCAGACCTCTAAGTCATGCTCCGACACATGGGAGATATAGCCGCATCGAGGGTGTTACAACGGAGCCAAAAAGCTACTAGCAGCGGGCGAGCATGTATTGACAAAGGTTGTTGAAGAGAAGAAGAAACTCCAGGATTCGAACATCAACCTACGCAAAGAACTGAAAGAAGTGCGAGCGCAACTAGCCGACTCTATCAAGGAGAACAAGAAGCTCTGAGGCGGCATATTCAGTATGTGGCCGCTTTTGTCTTACAACGGTTTGGAGGTGGTGGTAGCTGATATAGTTGTAATTGCAGGTGTGTTGACGAACCTCCCTGAAGAGGAAGTGTCCGAATCATCAAATGATCTTCTGCAGGAGTTGTCGCAGTTGCATGAGCAAGCTCGGCAGGCTATGCGGAGTGTGGCCAAGGCTTTATGGCCGTCCGACTCCCCTCCAGGAAGCATGGATAAGCTGGTAGAGCTGTTCAAGGGAGCGCGGTGGCGTATCCGGCTATGGAAGATATTTGCCTGCCGAGAGGGTGCGCGAGAGGCCTGGGCCATGGTGAAGACGCGCTATACCAAGATGGATCCTAATCACATGGCTCGTGTCGGGCCAGTAGGGCCGAATGGGAAAGAAATTCCTGTTAGTATAGTATATGACCAAGTAGAGGTGGCCGCCAAATATTGTCAACAGGATTGTAAGTAAGACTGCCTATTGGAAGGTGTAGAGGAAGAGGTGTTCGAGTTCAAATGATTGTGTACTTTCCTCATCTAGCTGAATTGTATATCATTTGTCATCGCAGACCTTTTCGCTTCAACCTCCGAACTCTAAGGTGCGGAGTGTTTCCGAATACCGTCGCGGCCGAATAGGCCGGGGTATGCTTGGAAAACTAGGCATAGGGGTCATAGTTGCTTGAACAAACAAGTTGTATCCGGCTAGCTATGTTATATTACATTAAGGTCGTAAGGAACATCTTCCAGAGAGAATAGTTCTGTCAAGGGTTCCTTTCCCTGGGTGTGCATGCATTTGATGTACATGTCCGAATTGTGATGCGAGCACCACAGTTCATATAACTTCTGGGCGTGCACAATGGAGTGAGTTTAGAAAACATCTTTAATTCACCGACCGAATATTCCCTTAAGAACGCTAGCTTTCGGCTTCACCCAGTCTGAGGTACACATCCGGATGACCCGGCAGTAACAATCGCAGAGGTGCTCTCTGTATGCCCTAGCCGAACTAACGGGAACGTAGGGCATAAACACAGGATCCAGGCAACCCAGCTTGGCCAAAACTTAATTATATCGATGCATATAGTGGCGAAGAAAAGGTACATATGGAAAAATTCATATGTGAGGAGCTTAATGCTCAAAAAATGACAAGAACTTCTGTCTGAGAAGCCCCCAGGTACAAGTAACATACATGTTTAAAGATGTATGTGTCGATGTTGTGCAGTCTAGCCGTACCGAAGCTTTAAAGCAAGAAAGAAGAAAATAATCGACCAAGAGAGAGAAAAAATAATGGAAGCTACAAGGGAGGAGGAGACGAACACGAGGTTTGGCGCTAGGCATAGAATCTTCGGAGTCTGGCTGCGTTCCAAGGGTTCGGCTCGAGGCGATTGTCTAATGCATCGCGAAGACGGTACGCCCTCCGGTGACGACCTCGTCAATTATGAAGGGACCCTCCCATTTGGGCTTGAGTTTGTCCTTTTTCTTCTCCGACAGGCGTAGAACGAGTTCGCCAACATTGTAAGTCTTGGCCCGTACTTCTCTACTTTGATATCTTGGAGCCTGATGTTGGTAAAATGTTGAACGGGCTTTTGCGACATCACGTTCCTCCTCCAGGGCATCTAGGCCATCCTGCCGATCAAGCTCGGCTTCTCTCTCTTCGTACGTACGCACTCGGGGCGAGTCGTGAATAATATCGCAGGGCAGTATGGCCTCTGCGCCATACACCATGAAGAAAGGTGTGTATCCGGTAGTGCGGTTGGGCGTGGTCCGCAGCCCCCAGAGTACGGAGTCGAGCTCCTCAACCCAGTGCTTGTCTGATTCTCTCAAGGACCACACTAGTCTGGGCTTGATGCCGCTCATAATGAGACCGTTGGCCCGTTCGACTTGACTGTTGGTTTGTGGGTGGTAGACAGAGGCGTAATCGAGTTTAATACCCAGATTAGTACACCAAGTTTTTACCTCGTCGGCTATGAAATTGGAGCCGTTGTCAGTGATGATGTTGTGTGGGACACCATAACGGTGCACAACGCCGGATATGAAGTCTATCACTGGGCCGGATTCGGTCGTTTTGACTGGCTTAGCCTCTATCCACTTAATGAATTTGTCCACCATAACCAGTAGTTATTTTTTCTTATGGCTTCCCCCTTTAAGTGGTCCTACCATATCAAGTCCCCAGACCGCAAAAGGCCAAGTAATGGGGATTGTTTGTAGGGCGGGGGGGCATATGGCTCTGATTGGCAAAGAGTAGGCATCCGATGCAACGTTGGACAAGGTCTTGTGCATCTTCTTGGGCTATCGGCCAGTAAAATCCTGTATGGAAGGCCTTGCTAACAAGGGCCTGAGCTGCGGCGTGGTGACCGCCGAGTCTGTCATGGATTTCAGCCAAGAGCTTCCGCCCCTCTTCCTCGGATATACATCGTTGTAGGACTCCGGTGGCGCTTTTCTTGTAGAGCTCTCCATCATGAACCTTGTAGGCTTTTGAACGCCGGACAATGCAGCAGGCCTCATGCTGGTCCTCGGGAAGCTCTTTCCTATTGAGGTAGGCCAGGAAGTGTCCGGTCCATGGGGCAATGACTACCATGATGAGATGCGCCGATGGTGTTATTTCGATGGCTGAGCCCCTGACGACGTCGGTGTTTCCGGGATCTTGGATTATGTTTGATTCCGGATTTGTATTGTCGTTTTCCCCCTGCCACACCACGGATGGCTTAAAGAGCCTTTCCAGGAAAATATTAGGTGGGACGGGTTCGCGCTTAGCACCGATACGAGCAAGAACGTCCGCCGCTTGATTACTTTCTTGGGCCACATGATGGAACTCGAGTCCTTCAAACCGGTCCAATATTTTGATGATTGCGTTACGACACGCTGCCATCTTTGGATCTTTAGCATCGAAATCTCTGTTTATTTGAGATATTGCGAGGTTCGAGTCCCCACGTACCTCTAGGTGTTGTATGCCCATGGAGACAGCCATCCAGAGACCATGTAATAAGGCTTCGTATTCGCCTGCATTATTGGAGTCTGTGTATAATATTTGGAGAACGTACTGGACGATGTCTACCGTAGGGGATGTTAAGACGACCCCCGCTCCTAATCCTGGCAACATTTTGGAGCCGTCAAAGTACATGACCCAATTGGTGTATGTGTTGTACTCTTTAGGGAGTTCGGTCGCTGTCCATTCGGCGACGAAGTCGGCCAGTACTTGGGACTTGATGGCTCGACGTGGTTTATATGTAATATCAAATGGGAGGAGTTCGATGGCCCATTTGGCAACCCGGCCTGTAGCATCGTGGTTGTTTATGATGTCATTGAGGGGTACTTCGGAGGCCACCATGATCGAACACTCCTGGAAGTAGTGACAGAGCTTTCGGGATGCCATGAAGACCGCATATGCTATTTTTTGATAATGAGGGTACCTGGATTTGCATGGTGTGAGGACAGTGGATACGTAGTATACTGGCTTCTGAAGCAGGAATTTATGTCCGTCATGTTCTCGTTCGACGACGAGTTCGGCGCTCACTACTTGGTGTGTTGCCAATATGTATAATAACATCGGTTCGCCGGAGTTTGGTGCAGCCAGTATTGGATTGCTCGCCAGAAGGGTTTTTCTTTCCTCCAATCCGGCTGTTGTTGCGTCCATCCACTCGAAGTGGTCGATTCGCCGTAAAAGGCGATAGAGTGGCAGTGCCTTTTCTCCCAATCTGGAGATAAAGCGGCTTAGAGCTGCTACGCAGCCCGCAAGCTTTTGAACTTGCTTAAGATTTGTTGGCCTAGCCAGTTGTGACAGAGCTCGGATTTTGGCTGGGTTTGCTTCGATTCCTCTATTGGAGACGATGAAGCCCAGTAGTTTTCCAGCAGGGACGCCGAAGACACACTTTTCTGGGTTGAGTTTAATGTCATATGCCCGGAGGTTGTCGAATGTAAGACGTAAGTCATCTATTAGTGTCTCGACGTGTCTGGTTTTGACGACGACATCATCGACATAAGCTTCTACTATTTTGCTGATCTGTTTCTCCAGGCATGTTTGAATCATGTGTTGGTACGTGGCACCTGCGTTCTTGAGCCCAAAGGGCATGGTGTTGAAGCAGAATGGGCCGTACAGGGTGATAAATGTTGTTGTGGCTTGGTCGGACTCCTTCATTTTGATTTGATGGTATTCGGAATATGCATCGAGGAAACACAATGAGTCGTGTCCTGCAGTGGTGTCGATGATTTGATCAATGCGGGGGGGAGGGATCCTTAGGGCAAGCCTTATTGAGGTCTTTGAAATCGACGCATAGGCGCCAGGATTTGTCCTTCTTTGGTACCATCAACAGGTTTGCCAACTAGTCCGGGTGTTTGATTTCTCTAATGAATCTTGAGCTTCATATACCCGTAATGGGGTATGGCCTGAAAGAGTGTAAAAGCATCCCGCCCCAACAGGGCGCGATATCCGCTCCCGAAAGGGGCCACTTGGAAAGTTATTTCTTCAGACCGGTAGTTCTCCGGCGTGCCGAATACTACATCAAGGGTGATTTTGCCCTCGCACCGCGCCTCCCGACTAGGAATAATTCCTCGGAAGGTTGTGTTGCTTTGCATGATGCGGCTCCTATCTATTTCCATTTTATGGAGTGTGTCCTCATAAATGAGGTTTAGTCCGCTGCCGCCGTCCATGAGAACCTTGGTAAGTCAAAACCCGTCCATGATGGGGCTGAGAACTAACGCAGCTGGCGCTCGCATTGTTCTGTACTTTGGCTTGTCTCCGGCGTTGAATGTTATAGCTGTGTCGTTCCAGGGGTTTATCATAGCAATTTGGCAGACTTCGGCGAGCTCGCGGAGCGCCCTTTTGCGCTTGTTATTTGAAGCGAATGTCTCAAAGACCGTAAATACTCTTGAGTTGTTGTCCACTGGGGGATGTCGTTCTGAGTCGTCCTTGATAAGGATATCCTCGCCTCTTTTGGCTACATGTAGTAGAATCCGACATGCTCTAAGGTTGTGGGTTGCCATGGTATCTAGTGTTGTATGTATTATGCATGGGCCATCGAGCCACCCGATAAGAATGGTGCCGTGTCGCATAGCGGTTTTGTGTTTCTTGACTGTTGGACTGGGCGTGCCGCGAGGGTGTGCCCTTTTCGCCTGTAGGGGGAGTTGAGTTGGGACTGGCAGTTCCTAGCGAGCTGCCTGAGTTTTCCAGGTGCTCTCCATCGCACTGTATTTTTGTACGATGGTTGCTAAGTCAGCAAATTTCAGTATGTGGCGGCGATTGATGGCGTTGAGGATTCCTTCGTCCGCGCAATTGTTGCAGAACGCTGAAATTGCGTCTTCGTCACAGCAATCTTTTACCTTGTCCTTGACAAGGAGGAATCTGGCCCAGAAGTGGTGGACTGTTTCCTGAGACTGTTGTTTTATGCTTACAAGAGTGTCTGAATTCGGGTGGGTGGGTGGAATTAAATCCGAACCCGACCTGACTGATTATCCAGAGTCTGATGATCTTCCGGGCTTAACAGTACGGGTTCCGGAATACCTTCTGATTGTTTAGGACCATCGTCCGATGCTATATTCGGAAGGCTGGTCGCATCCTTTCACGGGTGGGTATCCGGATTTTCCTGGTCGGCGATCCAGACATAGTTCGTCTTCAGTATAGGAGAAAAATCGTTGTCCTGCTCCACGACTACCGCAATATGGTGGGTGACCGGTAGGGTCTCGATTTCTCTTTGATTGGTTTTAAGCCCGATCCGGTCGTACTCTGTGGCTATTCCCAAAGAGGCGATGCGATCTAGGAGTTCGTTCAAAGACGAAAGCTCTGCCGGATCCATCTGCTTGGAGTGCTCGGAGTTGATGCGAAGGGGGTTTTCGATGGCCCGAGAGGTCATCGTCGGCCCAACGGCCCAACGGGCGATCCTAGTAAAGCCGCCCAACCGGAGGGTTTGGCCCGGGGCTAGAGCTCCTCCATGGGTGATGTTGTCTTTAAGGACAAGGCGAGCCATCGAGCCTTTTGTCGACGGCACAGTGGAACTCTCAATCAAAGCACCAATGTCAGTGTCAAAACCGGCGGATCTCGGGTAGGGGGTCCCAAACTGTGCGTCTAGGATCGATGGTAACAAGAGACAGGGGACTCAATGTTTACCCAGGTTCGGGCCCTCTCTATGGAGGTAATACCCTACGTCCTGCTTGATTGATATTGATGAATATGGGTGTTACAAGAGTTGATCTACCATGAGATCGTGATGGCTAATCCCTAGAAGCCTAGCCTATATGACTATGGTAATGAATGGTGTCCTTTCCGGACCATCCCCTCCGGTTTATATAGACACCGGGGGGATCTAGGGTTTACATAAGACGGAATCTTCATAGTCGGTCGCCAAGCTTGCCTCCACGCCAAGGAGAGTCAAATTCGGACTCACGTATAGTCTTTGGCCTTCATGTCTTCACAGTCCATCAGTCCGGCCCACGGATAATAGGCCGGACGCCCGAGGACCCCGTAGTCCAGGACTCCCTCACTGAACAAGTCCGTCCGTGCCGGACGTGTCTGCCGGACGCGTCACCCCGACCAATCGAACGCCGCCACGTCACTGTCCCCGTCGCCTTAGCCACTCAGCCGCCGCCACATGGTCGCCACCGTCCCACCTCCACCGTGGCCTGCCGAGCCCATGCATGTCCCGCTCGGACGATCCGCCTCCGCCGCCTGGCCCGCGTGCCCTCCGCCGCCTGGCCCGTGCGCTAGCGCCCGTCGCTGCCGCCAGATCGTCGCCGGCGACCGCTCGCCCGCTCCGGTTCCTGCCGCTTCGTCTCCTCCACCATCCACCGCCGCGCCCCGCGCACGACCTCGCCGCCCTGGTCGTCGCTCGCCACCCCGCGCGCCCGGTCGCCGCCGTTCATCTTCCCCGCCGCCCTACAGTGCCTCGACGGCCGGCCCTGCCGTCGACCGACGTCTCCCTGCCTCCCCGTCCGTTGCCGCGCTCGGATCCGGCCGCACCGGGCCAGATCCGCCCCACGCCGGCATCCTCCGACGTCCGGCGAGCTCGATCCACTCTGCTCCTTCCCTCTCCAACTCCAGCGACGTCCTCCGGCGAACCTCAAGAAGCGTGCCGACGAACCCTAGATCCAGATTCGCGGGCTATAATTTCCATTAAGTCCTTTTCTGCAATAATTTTATGCCTCCTTCATTGCATCATATCTCGGTGTCCATGACTCCGATTCATGCATATGATATGTAGATTTGTTCGTCTCGTTGAGCTATTCACGTTAGAAGCATTTCCATGCATGTTCATGTTCATTATGATGCCATTTTCTTTGATGCAAGATTGCTATAAAATGTTAGCTGCTGGTACTTATCAGATCATGAGGTTTTGTCATTTTTGTTGCATTTGATGTGTCCATCGTATGAGCTCGAGGTCTACATGTGTTTTGAACTACATCATGCCATATTTACAGAGGTACTTGCCTTGTATTTTTGTGATCTATGTGGTAACTACCACAAGCATGCAAAGTAGGATCCACAATGTTGCTGTTTTTAGGGACTTAGGATTTTGCTAAGTCTTTTCCCTGCTGTTATTTTGATGCCATGTAAACTTGATGCTACAGTGAGATCCATGCTTATTTTGGGATACTTCAGTAAGGGTGTTTTGGACATGTGGTTATGCTCTATCCATACATGTCCATTTGTTAAATTATGGGGTTGTCTAGCATGTCTTGTTGTGGCTCGACTTTTTCTATAAAATGTTCCTGCTAGAATGTTAACATGTTAATCAATATTTCCATGGTTGTTGCTAGTGATCCATGCATACTATGAACTTGCTCTTGCCATGGTTAGCTTCATGAACATGTCATCTTGCATTTGTTATGCTTATTTTGTCATGCAATGCTTTGTGGTGAGTGGCATGAGCTCGCAAAGTTGTTTTCGTGAATCTGTTTATGACATGCTTTGTTTTTCTGCTAATTCTGAAACTGTTAATAAAACTTGCTATGTTTACATGGGTGCCATCATATCTTCTGTGGCTTTTTGGCTCATGATCATTAAAGGACTTTTGATCTATGCTTTTAGTAGATTCATGCCATGCCTTTGTTTTCTATGATATGTTCTTGTAGCATGTTGTTTTCTTGCTCTAAACATTGCTTCCTAATGTTGTTTTTGACATGTTAGTAATTTCTCCAAGTCTGTGAAGCTGATATCTTTTGCACTTTTGCCATGCTTGTTTGAACCTGTTTTAGTGTGATTTAGCCGTAGCTCAGTGTTCATGTTTTGTCACGCATCTCTTGTACATCACTTCCATATGCCTTGTTGTTATGTTGGAGTGCATTAGCTTAGTTTCTTGTTGCATTCTAAGTGGCGTCATGCTATTAATCGCAGTTTAGCATCAATCTTGTTTTGCTTGCCATTTGCAAACCGTGCATCCGTTTCCGGTGATCTTTATATCGATTTCGACCCGAATCATCTCATCTTTGCAGCGGCAAACTTGGTTTGCCAAGTTGATGCTTTGATATTTCTTTCTCTTCCGGAGCACGCATATGCATTGCATATCATATCTTGCATATCATGTCATGTATTGCATCATGTTGCTTGTGCATTGCACCATGATTGATTGTTGTTCCATCGCTTGTGTTCTTGATTTGGATAGAGCTGGGAGACGAGTACGTGACCGAGGAACCTATTGAGAATTCTTACGAGGATCAAGCTTTCAACAACTCTGAGAACTTTGCAGGCAAGATGACCATACCCTAGAAATCACTTCTATCTTTGCTTGCTAGTTGTTCGTTCTATCGCTACGTTGCGCTACCTACCACTTGCTTATCATGCCTCCCATATTGCCATGTCAAGCCTCTAACCCACCTTCCTAGCAAACCATTGTTTGGCTACGTTACCGCTTTTGCTCAGCCCCTCTTATAGCATTGCTAGTTGCAGGTGAAGATGAAGCTTGTTCCATGTTGGGACATGGATATTGTTGGGATATCATTATTGTCTCTTATTTACTTTAATGCATCTATATACTTGGTAAAGGGTGGAAGGCTCGGCCGTATGCCTGGTGTTTTGTTCCACTCTTGCCGCCCTAGTTTCCGTCATACCAGTGTTATGTTCCTTGATTTTGTGTTCCTTACACGGTTGGGTGTTATGGGAACCCCTTGACAGTTCGCCTTGAATAAAACTCCTACAGCAAGGCTCAACCATGGTTTTACCATTTGCCTACCTACCACCATATACCTTTCCCTTGGGTTCTGCAGACTCAAGGGTCATCTTTATTTTAACCCCCCCCCCCGGGGGCCAGTGCTCCTCTGAGTGTTGGTCCGAAACGGGCATTCTGCGGGGCCACCTCGGGGCAACTTGAGGGTTGGTTTTACTCGTAGCTTGACCTATCCGATGTGCCCTGAGAATGAGATACGTGCGACTCCTATCGGGATTTGTCGGCACATCGGGCGGCTTTGCTGGTTTTGTTTTACCATTGTCAAAATGTCTTGTAACCGGGATTCCGAGATTGATCGGGTCTTGCCGGGAGAAGGAATGTCCTTCATTGACCATGAGAGCTTGTGATAGGCTAAGTTGGGACACCCCTGCAGGGTATAAACTTTCGAGAGCCCTGCCCGCAGTTATGTGGCAGATACGAATTTGTTAATATCTAGTTGTAGAGAACTTGACACTTAACTTAATTAAAATGAATCAACCACGTGTGTAGCCGTGATGGTCTCTTTTCAGCAGAGTCCGGGAAGAGAACACGGTCTCGTGTTATGCTTGAACGTAAGTAGCTTCAGGATCACTTCTTGATCACTTATAGCTTCTCGACCGTGCGTTGCCTCTCTTCTGGCTCTTATTTGTGTATGTTAGCCACCATATTGCTTAGTGCTTGCTGCAGCTCCACCTCACTACCATCTCCTACCCATAAGCTTAAATAGTCTTGATCTCGCGGGTGTGAGATTGCTGAGTCCTCGTGACTCATGGATACTTCCAAACAGTTGCAGGTGCCGAGGATACCGGTGCAAGTGATGCTACCGAACTCAAGTGGGAGTTCGACGAGGATTCGGGCCGTTACTATGTTTCTTTTCCTGATGATCAGTAGTGGAGCGCGGTTGGGATGATGGGGGATCTAGCATTTGGGGTTGTCTTCTTTTATTTTGGTTCCGTAGTCGGACCTTTGATTGTACTTTGGATGATGTATGATTTATTTATGTATTGTGTGAAGTGGCGATTGTAAGCCAACTCTTTATCCCTTTCTTATTCAGTACATGGGATGTGTGAAGATTACCCCTCTTGCGACAAGCCTACCATGCGGCTATGCCTCTAAGTCGAGCCCCAACACGTGGGAGATATAGCCGCATTATGGGTGTTACACTCGTCGTTGTTGTCGCTGCCCTCCTCAACACTCCCGCTTGAGGAGGAATCTTTGTCGGAGGAGGAGCTCTCCACACAACACTTCAAGCGAGTTCTGAGATCTCCAAAGACCTTGATGGAAAGCAAGCTGCCCTCCGTTAACAAGAAGTAGAGGACAAGCCCCGCCGTCAGGCTGTGGATGCGAGTGAATGTCTTCCATCCGCGGCGGAGGTACATGATGTGAGGAGTGGGGAAGTCGACGTCGACCCGCGTGCCGCTGTTCCCGCAGCCCCTCATGTGCAACCAGAGGGTCTGGGGTGGATCGAGCTCCATCTCCCGAGCAAATGCAGTAGGGAGACAGAGGCGGCGACACGGTGGCCGGCGCAGCCTGATGAAGAACTCGCGGGGCTGGTCCCTGACGTGGCCCTCCGTCGGGGGAGGCATCGCTGGCGGAGGCGAGGCTGATGCGCCACCCCGTCCTCCTCTCCCTCGAGCGCCACGACAACCTCGGCCTCGCCCCCTCCCCCTTCCTCTCGTGGTCGGTTCCGCCGCCGTGAGCTCTTGGGGAGGAGGAACACGCTGACGAGCAGCAACCCTCGCCGCCACCGTCTAAGGGCCAACGCTTCCTCTCGCCATGGCAGATGGAAGAAAGGAGCGGAGGTGGAAGGAGACGGATGATGGAAGAATGTGGAATGCCGCCCCCTCCCCTTCTTATAAAGGGGCGGAGTCGGGGCTCGGCCGCCCCTCTCGGCCAATCTGGTCATCGGGGGCACAGGGAATCAGGACCGGCCCGCTGCCCCAATCAACGACGGCCCGGTTTCCCGCCTCCACCTCTTGCCACCTCCATGAGGGACACATGGCGAGCGAGCAGCACTGAAGGGAAGGGCAAAGCAGCCGCTCCCCACCCCGTGATCGTGGGGCTCGGGCGCCTTGAAGACCACGACCCGAGTCCGCCCAAGTAAATGGGTCGTGCCTCTCTGCATCCCTCCTTTTATGGGGAAGGCGCGAGCCGCCTCTTTACCGCGATGTGATGCATGCGTGCAAAAACCGCCCCACGCATGACCCCCACGTCACGCACGACCCTCCACATCGCGCGTTCAACGTGGGTCATGGGGAAGCACAGCAGACAAGAAGTTACTGCGGTAAAATCCGCCCCACCTGCCCGCGCATCGTTCTAGGCCTAGCCCAACAACGCGTCGCGCTTATGTGTGGCCCAGGCCCGGGGCTCCTGTCGGTGTACAAAAGTAGGGGCTCTCCTTTTGACCCCTTTACTTGTGCACGGGCAGTCAGAGCCACGCGCCACGGACACACTTAGCAGGGCAAAGGAAGGAAGCCAGACAGAAGCCAAAGCACAAGACAACCAAGGCGATGCCAAGACCAGAAGCGCAAGAGAGCAAGAGGGCGAGGTGGACTCCCTCGGCAAGATCCTTGCCGAGGCAGCCTCCGCAGCCCCGGCAAGGGCCTTGCCGGGGCAACTTGACCAACACCAGCAAAGCGAGCCACCCTTGAGCCCACAGGCTCCAACCCAATCAACTACATTGGAGCCAAGGCTCGGGAGGCGCCTCTGTGGTGGCATGCAAATCTTCTTCAAGATGATAAACATATGAGTTCAGATGAGGACCAGAAGACGGTGACCCTCGGCAGGATCCTAGCCGAGGAAATCCACAAGAACCCCGGCAAGACTCTTGCTGGGGTTGACAGCAACGCCACGGCAAGACCCTTGTCGGGCCCCCGGCAAGACCCTTGCCGAGGGCATCGGCGGGGCCACTGCCAGGCCTGCACCAACCAAGACTCCACCGCCCTTCCCATGCAGCTGGAAGCTCAACCAGTTGAGCAGGCACCTACATGGCGATGTGCGGCCTCTACACCAACCAGCGAGCTCCTGTGTGATGGCATGCAAGTCTTCCTGAAGGCTCCAACACCGCGCCAGCCCAGCAGCCGGCCAACATGGTGCCACAACGCCCCATCAGCTCGGACGCATGTCAAGGCCAGGCGAGGCGGTGACAGCTGGGACGTGCTTCCCTGGCGTCCCCGATAAAGCGAGGGGGGCACATCGGCAGCGCATTAAATGTGTTTGTCCGACGGTCCCAGAGGATAGGCTCATCGACTGTAGACCTTTCCACCTCCTGTGTGCCATTGTGGCGACCCCTTTTTGCCTATAAAAGGAGGCCCGAGGCGACCAGGAGATGGATTCGGTGCTTTTGGGCAAGTTGCACCTCGTAGCTAGCTCAAGAACACAAGAACACACTCAAATACATCCACCAAAGCAGGACTGGGGTATTACGCATCTTCGCGGCCCGAACCTGTGTAAACAAGTGCTCCCTGTCAGACCCGCTCTTCACACAACCCCGCGCCTGCCTACCGTAAAAGGGATCCCAGTGACCCCATAGGTTTTGTTTCCACCGACACACTCGTACGACGATTAGCTAATCTTCTTAATGGTGAACCGTTTATGATGGGCCGCGCATCATACACGTTCTGTAATAGTGAACCGTTTGTGATGGGTCGTGCATCGTAAACGTAGCACAACAGAATACTGACTGCGATGGCAATGCAAGCAGAAACAAGTAGGAGTACTGTAGGGGCCCTATCCCTGACGGTTTCTGGGTCGTGTGGGAAGGAACCCCCCCCCTATCGCCCACACTCACTTGGGATGGTTCCAAATGCCGTCGCGAAAAGGGGTTTTAAACTGTTTGTTTAGGACTGACGCGCACCAGTGGCCCTTTCAGATGCATGCCACTTAAGGTCCATCTATACTACTATTATTGTTGAATGCACATTCAGCCCGATTGGCATATTTGTAGGTCTAGCACAGTAATCAAAATGAAATGTCTCAGAGTCGTATCAATTAATACAGACTTGTGCTCAAAAAATTACAAAACAAAAAATAATCATTACATGATCTCTAAAACAAATGGTTTGATCGATTACATGAACAAACAACACAAAGTTTATTCAATGATGGAGAGAACATTTCACCTACGATTTACCAAGTGGGAATTTAATTTCCTTTTTTCCTTCAGGACCTTAACAATGCGATCAGTCTCAGCTTGCTTCGTTTTGAAATCCACCAAATATTTAATGGTTGTCTTGAGTACTGCTTGTGATTGTGTTGTTTGCTTCCTCAACATGTCAACTTCATCTCTAAGTGCAGAAGCAGAATCTCTTTCTACCAATAGTTTGGCCTATAGAGCATCAACAGTTGGCAATTCATGATGCATGATTGGACCGGTGCCACTGTTGTGGGATGATACAACGTCCATGGGGACCTCGCTCTTTGATCTTGGGCTAACCTGTTTTGCCATTAGAGTTCCAATTGTATTCCGAAAAGTTAAAGTTAGCAAAACATCTCAATTGGGAGTTATAACAGCAAACCAGTTAAATAAACAAGGAATTGAAGAGTTTAAATTGGATGCTGAAAAGTAGTTATTAACATCATTGTAACCGGTTGCAGCAGCAAAGCAGTTAAACAAACAAGTCTTGCAAAAGGTACCTATTGTGGCATTTGAGTTTCTCTTGGATACTGAAAACTTGAGTAGCCAGTAACATGATTAGAGCAACCGGTTGCAGCAGCAAAGCAGTTAAACAAACAAGTTTTGCAAAAGGAACCTGTTGCGGCATTGGAGTTTCTCTTGGATCCTGAAAAGTTGAGTAGTAATCAGTAACTTGATTGGAGCAACAAGTTACAGTAGCAAACCTGTTACACAAATATATTTTTGAAAATGTACCTACTGTGCAATTGAAATTCCAATTAGATCCTGAAAACTTGAAATTGGTAAGATGATTACAGCAACAAGTTACAATAGCAAACCAATTAAACAGGGAAGTTTCTGGAAACATACCTGTTGTACCAACTGAGTTTCAGTTGGATCCTGCAAACTTGAATGTTAGCAATCATAAATAAAGTATTGCAAGATCCATAAGAAACTAACATCAAACTAGTAAAACTAATCAGTTTTGGCAACGTATTTAATTTCACACGAACTAGTAAAACTAGCAAGTTCTTGGCAACGTATTAAAGTAACAAGTCGGTACCGTTTACCAGCAACACAGACATCATGCTTGCATTTGGTGTTGATTAATTTTAATGCATGTTCATGACTGTTGTCGCTCTCTAGCTGGTCGCTTCCCAGTCTCTTTCTAGCCTTCACTTGTACTAAGCGGGAATACTGCTTGTGCATCCAACTCCATAAACCCCAAAAGTTATTCCATATGAGTCCACCGTACCTTCCTATATGTGGTATCTACTTGCCGTTCCAAGTAAGTTTGTATGTGCCAAACTCTAAACCTTCAAATAAAAATTCTGTTTTGTATGCTCGAATAACTCATGTATCAACTAGGGTTGTATGTATCTTCCATGCTAGGCGGGTTATTCTCAAGAGGAGTGGACTCCGCTCCTCACTCACGAGAAAATGGCTGGTCACCGGGGTGCCCAGTCCCATGCTCAAATCAAATCAAAATAATTGCAAACAAAACTCCCCCAGGATTGTTGTTAGTTGGAGGCACTCGTTGTTTCGGGCAAGCCATGGATTGATGCTTGTTGGTGGTGGAGGAGTATAAACTTTACCATTCTGCTTGGGAACTGCCTATAATGTGTGTAGCATGGAAGATATCGAGATCTCTCGGTTGTTATGTTGACAATGAAAGTGTACCGCTCAAAATATTATTCATCTTTGTTTCAAAACCGAGCTCTAGCACCTCTATAAATCCCTGCTTCCCTCTGCGAAGGGCCTATCCATTTACTTTTATGTTGAGTCATCATCCTCTTATTAAAAAGCACCAGTTGGAGAGCACCGTTGTCATTTGCATGTATTATTGTTAGTTTACATTGAGTATGACTTGACTGGATCTCTTTTACCATGAATTACAAGTTCCAGCCAGCCCTTGATCTTCAAGGGTGCTCTGCATTTATGTTTTGCGGTCTCACAAAGCGCTAGCAAGATACTATCTTGTTACATCATATTATGATTATTTTGAGAAAGTGTTATCATCCGGGATTTATTATTATTGCTCGCTAGTTGATTATGCCATTGATATGAGTAAACATGAGATCTAAGTGTTATTGTGAATATGGTTAGTTCATAATCTTTGCTGAAAACTTGAATGCTAGCTTTACATATTTACAACAACAAGAGCAAAGAAAGTTTGTAAAAGTTTTTCTTTATCACTTTCAGTTTGTCAACTGAATTGCTTGAGGACAAGGAAAGGTTTAAGCTTTGGGGAGTTGATACGTCTCCATCGTATCTACTTTCCAAACACTTTTGCCCTTGTTTTGGACTCTAACTTGCATGATTTGAATGGAACTAACCCGGACTGACGATGTTTTCAGTAGAATTGTCATGGTGTTATTTTTGTGCAGAAATAAAAGTTCTTGGAATGACCTGAAAATCAACGGATATTATTTTTGGTATATATAAAAAATACTAGCGAAAGAATCAAGGCCAGGGGCCCACACCCTGTCCACGAGGGTGGGGGCGCGCCTACACCCCCCCCCATGGGCGCGCCCCTGCCTCGTGGGCCCCCTGGTGCTCCACCGACCTCAACTCCAACTCCATATATTCACGTTCATGGAGAAAAAATAGGAGAGAAGGATTCATCACGTTTTACGATACGGAGCCACCGCCAAGCCCTAATCTCTCTCGGGAGGGCTGATCTGGAGTCCGTTCGGGGCTCCGGAGAGGGGAATCCAGCGCCATCGTCATCATCAACCTTCCTCCATCACCAATTTCATGATGCTCACCGCCGTACGTGAGTAATTCCATTGTATGCTTGCTGGACGATGATGGGTTGGATGAGATTTATCATGTAATCGAGTTAGTTTTGTTAGGGTTTGATCCCTAGTATCCATTATGTTCTGAGATTGATGGTTCTATGACTTTGCTGTGCTTAATGCTTGTCACTAGGGCCCGAGTGCCATGATTTCATATCTGAACCTATTATGTTTTCATGAATATATGTGAGTTCTTGATCCTATCTTGCAAGTCTATAGTCACCTATTATGTGTTACGATCCGTTAACCTCGAAGTGACAATAATCGGGATACTTACCGGTGATGACCGTAGTTTGAGGAGTTCATGTATTCGCTATATATTAATGCTTTGGTCCGGTACTCTATTAAAAGGAGGCCTTAATATCCCTTAGTTTCCAATAGGACCCCGCTGCCACGGGAGGGTAGGACAAAAGATGCCATGCAAGTTCTTTTGAATAAGCACGTATGACTATATTCGGAATACATGCCTACATTACATTGATGAATTGGAGCTAGTTCTGTGTCACCCTTTGTTATAACTATTACATGATGAATCACATCCTATATAATTATCCATCACTGATCCATTGCCTACGAGCTTTTCATATATTGTTCTTCGCTTATTTACTTTTCCGTTGCTACTGTTACAATCACTATAAAACCAAAACTGCTACCGTTACTTTTGCCACCGTTACCACTACTATCATATTATTTTGATACTAAATACTTTGCTGCAGATATTAATTTTCCAGGCGTGGTTGAATTGACAACTCAGCTACTAATACTTGAGAATATTCTTTGGCTCCCCTTGTGTCGAATCAATAAATTTGGGTTGAATACTCTACCCTAGAAAACGGTTGCGATCCCCTATACTTGTGGGTTATCACTACTCGGTTCTGCCATTGTTAGTGCTTGGGTTTTGCAAGAGGGGGGAGGCGCCTAGCGGGGATGGAAGATTGGACGATTATGTGCGGACGAGGATGGAGAAGCGAATATGTGCTGTGGGAAGTGGACAGGTGATGATGACAATGTTGCAACACGCCACTTGACTTAAGAGACACATCCCAGCAGCATAGGGTCATATCGATGCCAGACAACTTGATTGATCATAGTACTAGTAAAATAAACTACAGTACCTACCACTATATGCCCGAGTAGTATAGTGGAGTAGGACTCTGCTCTACTACTAGCACCGGAGCGTGGAATGACTGCGAACCACCATCGGTGCTAACACCAATCCCCAACAAACGTTCGTTGGGAGACATGGCAGTTGCAAACGCACGCGTCACAGTTAGAGCACATGTGTAAGGGTGGCAATTTTGTAAAATACTATGACTTAAAAAAAGGCCACCGTCGGATGGAAATATGACGATTATGTGCGCATTCGCCAGGATTGGGCTCGTGGCGAACAATCGCAAGATATCATTACTAAAAAATGGTTAAAACACCCGGGGCTAGAACTTGCACTGGCTGACCACTAACAATGATACTAATATAGTTGTAAAATGGTGAGAGAATGTGTTTACGTGATGTTTGGAATTATATGCAAACTAGTAAAAAGAAATGGAGGGGGTACTAGTAAGTACACCATCTACCGCTTTGTGTGCTACTCCTGCGCTCCATGCGGCGGGTGCAATGTCCCCTATAGCCACTCTCGTTTCATGGACGGCCTGGTCGATGCCCGCAAGGTGCCCTGCATCTACAAGAGTTTCGGCTGCGAGAGGTACATCGACCAGCACTCGGTGGCGGAGCATAGGTCCAGATGTGCGCACGCGCCCTGCTACTGCTATGAGTGCATGCCGCCATTTGTGGACTCACTAGTGAGCCTCATGCATCACCTCACGGCACCGTCCCACAATCACTCATGGCTCGTGGTGAACATCAAGTACGAGATGTGCTACCCGTTCGTCGTGCCAGAGTGGCTGAAGGATCACCGCCGCCTCCTAGTCACGGAGGAGGACGATAGCTTCTTCCTCTTGGTCGTGGGCACCGTCAAGGCCCGCGCAGGCCGCCACCCCTTCTCTGTCATGTGCATCAGGGGCAACGCCGCTGACGCTGACACAAGGCCACTGTATAGGTGTGTGCTCACTGTTTCTGCCCCTTCGGCGTACGAGGGCGACCTTGACGCCTCCCTCACGCTGAATGAGACTTTGGTGAGCTGCTCCGTTCCCAACAATGTGGACATGGAAGAGGGCTGGTTTCATACGATTTTTAACCCCAAGACTCTAAGGAGGTTCACCTGGGCATTTGCATTACCAAGTTAACTGTTCATCATTAGTCTTCGCTCATTGTAAGTCATTGGCTAAGCATGTGGACACTTCTTATTTAGTATAGAACCTTCCATGCATGATCTTGCTCTATTTATGGTTTAGTCTAGAATATTCCATGTATGCTTTTGCTCCATTAGAGTTCTCGCTTGCCATTTATGAGATTAATTGTGAATTTTTACTCTCTTATTTTTTGAAAAGGAGGATAACCCCATCCTTTGCATCAATCAATAAGTTTTGGATGCAAGTTCAATAGTTGAACGCTTTTGTTTGCAAAAGATATTTTTTATCTATTTAGCCTACATTTACTATTCACCCGGATGCTTGTGAGCTTTAGAGAAGAAATAATATCTGAAGAAACCTATCAATATTTGTTACACAAGAGATGACCCCCACATACTTTGTCACAATAAACCACTCCCCAATCAATGCATTTCATTGTTCCGTGCAATGCACCGGCGTCTTACTATATATAGTTCTACCTCCGTCCTGGTTTATTGGTCCCTATTGTAATCTGTGCCAAATTTTGGTCATAAATTTAACTAACAAAATGCTCATGCATGTCACAAAAAATTATATCATTGAAAACTATGTTGAAATATGAATCCAGCGGTTTTTTTGTTGACATGCACTAGCATTTTGTTAGTTAAATCTCCAGTCAAATTACATGGGGGACTAATAAACCACGACGGAGGTTGTCCTAGTGTAGAGGGCGGCTCTGCACGGGAGTCTCACCCCGCTCGTGGCGCAGCAGTAAAGCTGTCGTATCACAAAACCCCACCACTCTCAGTAATAAGTGGCCTGGTAAAATAAACGGACAAGCAACCATCACATCCCTCTGTATTTTTTGCATTTCATCTCTCTGCAATCATCTCGCACACTCGATCCCTAGCTACTACTCCTACTACTAGTAGTAGAACTCAATTTGGATTTCCAATTGCATGGCACAACTTCTTAGGCAAAAAATTCGATACACTGTGTATGAAGCGGTTTGGGAATTTGCATGACTTCCTGACCAGTGAGATACTCCATACAAAGTATGTTAGAGAAAAAACCACAAAGAGCAGGAAGCTAAAGTAAACAATCGAGCATTTTTGCATTGAATCGTTTCACAAGCTTGACTAGTGTTTTTTTCTACTTTTACCAAAACCACGTCGTAATGTTAAAATGTGCATTTGCATGTGTGTATACATAATAGTAGTAGTATAGTCTACAAGTATATATATAGAGAGAGAGAGACGTGTACTGCGGTATATAGTTAAGTTTGTGCTATATGCACGTACTTACAAATGCGTACGGATATAAAAGGTTTCCAAACTTTTCCTTTTACATAGTTAATTAAGGACACTAATAATTCCCGAACGTTCGGGATTTATCATTTTCGTCCCAAAAACTAATGAGATCGCCTTACGACACTAAATTATTCGTAATCAAAGCCACGACGCTCGCAGGAGCACGCTGGTGCACGGCAACAGAACGCCTCTTCCTCGGCCTTGCAACTCGCAAGGTGCTTGTCGGATTCGGGGCTCCGTAGACCCTAGATAGATTCAAACTCTGGGGTGCATGCGAAGGACTCAACCTCCCTAGTTTGCCAACTCGTCGATCTCACGGCCTAGCTCGATGAAGTGGAAGGAAATGGAACAAGGAAATGTACCCAGGTTCGGGCCACCTTACAGTGTAAAACCATACTCCTGCTTTGTGGTGGATTGGCCTCGAGGTGGGCTGAGGATGAACTGGTACAATGGAAGAACAACCTCAGGAGGTGTGTTCTTGTGATGGTGTGGGTGTGGATGTGGATGGGTGAATGAACGATCCTCTCCCTCTATGGTGGTGCCTAGGCTATACTTATAGTGGCCTTGGTCATCTTCCCCCAAAATGAAGGCGGGAAGGGATCCCACAACGGCCAAATTCGAAGGGAGACAACTAGTACATCTTATCTTGACGAAAGGTGGTCTTCGCCCGCAAAGCCTCAGGTCGTGACGCCGTGGTGGGCTCGGCGATGACCTCTGTCCTACCGTCCTGGCGGTCTTGGTCTTGTTGCATGGAAATGGAAACCTTTGGTTGATGCGTGGGGACTCCGCGCCTACGCTTGCCTCTTTAGCACCTGTAACATCCCAAAATTCTAATTATTGGAATGTTATATTAAATAAATAGAATTGATTGATTGTTTGAGTGTGGTGTGGTTGCTTGTGTGAAATTAAGTGAAATTTGAAACTTTTTGAAAGTTAAATGAGAGGGAATAAAAGGACTTTCCCAAACTTTTATTTTTGCTTTTGGATCCATGAATTCAAATTCTTTCCATCACAAAAACCCTGGAGATAAGATAACATGACTTCTTCCATTTTAAATAAATGAAAAGCGATTTGAAAAGAGTTGAATTCCATTTGGAAATATTTTAAATCCAGAAACTTTAAGCAACTCAATGATTTTCATGAGAGAAGATAAAATGACTTCTTCAAAGCATATGAAATATGAGTTGGGAGTTTAAGAGAATCAAATCTAGAGTCCCTTTGAAATTATTTTTCAATTTGGAGTTATTTGGGTTTTATTCAAATTATTTTTCTCCAAAAATAAAATATATGGAAATTAGGGTAAAATGATTCCCTACATTAGAAAATTGGAGAGAATTAAATTTGAATTTATTTTGGTATTTTTAAAATGATTTTTATGAGGTTTTGTTGCAGCAGTAGCACTATTGGATTTATTTTAATTTTTGTGGATTTTATTTGACGTTAGAAAAATGTTCATGTTGTAGAGAATATTTTTTTGAAATTTTTGGTATATTATACGCCTATAGTATATTCTTTATTTTGTTGTTTTATTTTTTCTTTTCTTATGTCTGTTTAAAAAAAGAAACTTTCGGCCGAACCAGGCGGCCCAGCCAACCAGGCCAGGCCAGCCGCGGCCCAGCCGAGCCCCGCGCCCATCCCCGCAAATCTCCGGCGCCCGCATACTTCGCCCGCTGCCACCGTTGTCGTTGCCGAGCCAGAAACCGTCGCTGCATTACCCTATCTCCACGCCTCCCGAGGCCGCTCGCCCCACCTACCTAGTTATTGCGCCGCCTAGGTCCCCTTGGACCCCATCTCGCCGCCGCCGCCTCGAGCCTCGCATCGCCACCGTCGCTGCACCGATGCTGCGACTCCGCCGCCCCTGCCGCATTTTGCTGCACACCGCTGCCCCACTCCGAAGCCATCGCCTCACCGTCGTCGCATTGCCGCTTTGCCGCCTCGCCTGCAGCTGCCGCCACCGACCGGAGCCGCTGCTGCCTCCGTCCGCCGCCGCCGACCGCCGCCGGTTTTGGACGAAAACCGCCCGAACCGGTACTAAACCAAACCCGGTCTCACTTGGTTTTCTTTTAAGTTCCGGTTTTTAGGTTAAACCCGGTTTTTCTTATTAACCTAGTTAATTAGTGAACGCTCACTATTTATCTCTTTAGAGTGAACAGATTCATTCGTTAGCGTTCGGTAGTTTTATATTTACAGTTTAGTCCCTGATCTTCTAACGGTCACAACTCTTTACTCGCTTATCCAAATTTGACGAAACCAACGCCCACTTCTTCATTACGATCCCCTCTATCCAGATAATCAACTTGAACATGGTTTTTACAATGTAAAATTTGATTTCAAACAGATTTGTACTCAAACTTATTCTGTTCATAACTTGAGTTATATAACTCCGATTTAGTTGTTTCTTCTTGCAAATTGAAGCTCTTGACCTAAACTTTCTGATAAGGCCAAATCCCCCTAATTTTGGTACTGTTAGAAATTGTTTTATGTTGCAAGAGTTATTTTCTTGTTTTTGAAGTTTTCCGAGATCTTTTCTTTGATTCTTTTGCATGATTGCTTATGTATGCAATTGCTTGCTCACGATAGCTTGACCGGAGTGTGATGAGTAGAACTATCAGGAGTTATGAGTGTGAATCATTTTCATCAACATATAAGGCAAGTTCACACTTTGATCATATTTTTCATACCCAGTTTTATGCATTAGTTTCACCCTAAAACATAGCATGAGTAGGATGTGATAACATGTGGGTATTTGGGAAGTAGTTGATGAGGTAGGAACCTACTGTCTTATATTCAAACCCCTGAGGTAGGAACCTACTATCTTATATTCAAACCCCTAGGAACCTACTGTCTTATATTCAAACCCCTGGGTGTGATAACATGTAGACGTGGATTGGTTTGTGATATTCATGAAAGATGTGAGAGGTATTTATATCTAAGGGTTAACTTAAGGTGGCTACTTTAATACACATCTGGGTGGATTGGTTGGGGCACCCTGGGGATACCAGTGGCTTGCCCGTACACCTGGGGAATCCAGTGTTGTCCTAGGAGATCTCGGGGTATCCGTGTGACCATCCTATTGGAATACCACCCAGGCTCAAAGGGATCATAATGTTATTCATGCTAGAAACTTCTGTGTGCAGCCACAAGCCATTATGGGCTCTGGCATAGTTGAGTATGTTGTGTGACCACTTACACTGGTAGACTACCAGATGTAGGGGACGTAAGTGGTTGATACGTCTCCAACATATCTATAATTTTTGATTGTTCCATGCTACTATATTATCTATTTTGGATGTTAATGGGCTTATTTTTACACTTTTATATTATTTTTGGGACTAACCTATTAACCGGAGGCCCAGCCCAAATTCTAGTTTTTTGCCTATTTTAGTGTTTCACCGAAAAGGAATATCAAACGGAGTCCAAACGGAATGAGACCTTCGGGAGCGTTATTTTTGGAACAAACGTGATCCAGGAGACTTGGAGTGGACATCAAAAAACAATCGAGGAGGCCATGAGGCAGGGGGCGGGGCCACCACCCTCGTGAGCCCCTCGTTGCTCCACCGACCTACTTCTTCCTCCTATATATATCCATATACCCCGCAAACATCCAGGAGCACCACGAAACCCTATTTGCACCGCCGCAACCTTTTGTACCCAAGAGATCCCATCTTGGGGCCTTTTCCAGAGCTCCGCCGGAGGGGGCATTGATCACGGGGGGCCTCTACATCAACTCCATGGCCCCTCCGATGATGTGTGAGTAGTTTACCTCAGACCTACGGGTCCATAGTTATTAGCTAGATGGCTTATTCTCTCTCTTTGGATCTCAATACAAAGTTCTCCTCGATTCTCTTGGAGATCTATTCGATGTAATCTTCTTTTGCGGTGTGTTTGTCGACATCCGATGAATTGTGGGTTTATGATCAAGTTTATCTATGAACAATATTTGAATCTTCTCTAAATTCTTTTATGTATGATTGGTTTATCTTTGCAAGTATCTTTGAATTATCAGTTTGGTTTGGCCTACTAGATTGGTCTTTCTTGCAATGGGAGAAGTGCTTATCTTTGGGTTCAATCTTGCGGTGCTCGATCCCAGTGACAGAAAGGGAAACGACACGTATTGTATTGTTGCCATCAAGGATAAAAAGATGGGGTTATATCATATTGCATGAGTTTATCCCTCTACATCATGTCATCTTGCTTAAGGCGTTACTCTGTTCTTATGAACTTAATACTCTAGATGCATGTTGGATAGCGCTCGATGTGTGGAGTAATAGTAGTAGATGCAGGCAGGAATCGGTCTACTTGTCGCGGATGTGATGCCTATATACATGATCATACCTAGATATTCTCATAATTATTCGCTATTCTATCAATTGCTCGATAGTAACTTGTTCACCCACCATAATACTTATGCTATCTTGAGAGAAGCCACTAGTGAAACCTATGGCCCCGGGGTCTATTCTCCATCATACAAGTTTCCAATCTATTTTATTTTGCAATCTTTACTTTCAATCTATATCATAAAAATACCAAAAATATTTATCTTATTATTATTATCTCTATCAGATCTCAATCTTGCAAGTGGCCGTGAAGGGATTGACAACCCCTTTATCGTGTTGGTTGCGAGGTTCTTATTTGTTTGTGTAGGTACGAGGTGACTCGCGCATGGTATCCTACTGGATTGATACCTTGGTTCTCAAAAACTGAGGGAAATACTTACGCTGCTTTACTGCACCACCCTTTCCTCTTCAAGGGAAAACCAACGCAGTGCTCAAGAGGTAGCAAGAAGGATTTCTGGCGCCATTGTCGGGGAGATCTACGCCAAGTCAAGACATACCAAGTACCCATCACAACTCTTACCCTTCGCATTACATTATTTGCCATTTGCCTCTCGTTTTTCTCTCCCCCACTTCACCCTTGCCGTTTTATTCTCCCTTATTTTGTTCGTATTTCCATTTGCTTTGATGTCTTACTTGGCTCGTTTGCTCGTTTGTTTGGAATAGTTGTTTATTTATTGCTAAACAAAGAATCTAAGATCTATGGATCCTCATCCGCTTGCTAATCTTTTTAAGAGATCCAATTATGATGAACCAATTGCTAGTGAGTTTTGTGCACTATATTATCTTTATGAAGTTTTGCTTGAAATTTGTGAATCTGAAAATTGCGATGAAGTACTTTATGAAGTGATTACGATAAATCTTTGAATAAAAAGATTTATTGCAATAGTATAAATTCTATTAATGTCAATTGTGCATATAATATGCAAAACCCTAAGCTTGAGGATGCTAGCTTTGCTATGTCCACTACTTGTTGCAATGATCATGATTGGGGTGATTCTTCTTATGATCTTGAAAATATATTTAAGCCCATGATGAATATGAGATTGATAATAACGTTTGCAATAATATTGAAAGTGGGTATGGAAGAGTGTCAATTTTAGATCCCACTATTTTGGAAGAGTGTCAACTTTGCATACATATGGATAGTGTTAAGAATATGTTTTGTGATAGCTATATTGTTGAATTTGATTATGATCCTACATGCAATTATTATGAGAGAGGAAAATATGGTGGTAGAAATTTTCATGTTACTAAATTACCTCTCGTTATGTTGAGATTGCTATTGTTTCTTTCCGCTTCCTTGCATATGCTAGTTTTTGCTTGCCTTGATAATTTGTTTGTCTATAAGATGCCTATTCATAGGAAGTATGTTAGACTTAGATGTTTTTGTCACGTGTTTTATGATGCTCTCTTTGTGCTTCAATTCTTGTCTTTCATGTAAGCATCGTTGAAATCTTATGCCTAGCTATAAGGCTTTAAAGAAAATCTCTTGTTGGGAGACAACCCAATATTTTTCCTTGATGTTATTCAATAAATAATTTATCTAGCCTCTTTTTTGGTTGTCTTTTTCTGGTTAATTAGTGTTTGTGACAAGTAGAACCGTTGGGAAGACTTGGGGAAAGTCTTTTTGATCTTGCTGTAAAAAACAGAAACTTTAGCGCTCACGAGAATCGCTGCCATTTTTTATTGGAGAGTGCTATTTAGTTCATTATTTTGCAGATGATTAATAGATAAATTCCCCACGTCCACCAATTTATTTTAGAATTTTTGGGGTTCCATAAGTTTGCGTTAGTTACATATTACTACAGAATGTTCTGTTTTTGACTGATTCTGTTTTTCATGTGTTGTTTGCTTATTTTGATGAATCTATGGCTAGTAAAAGAGTTTATAAACCACAGAGAAGTTGGAGTACAGTAGGTTTAACACCAATATAAATAAAGAATGAGTTCATTAAAGTACCTTGAAGTGGTGTTTTGTTTTCTTTCGCTAACGGAGCTCACGAGATTTTTCTGTTAAGTTTTGTGTTGTGAAGTTTTCATGTTTTGGGTAAAGATTTGATGGATTATGGAGCAAGGAGTGGCAAGAGCCTAAGCTTGGGGATGCCCATGGAACCCCAAGGTAAAATACAAGGACACCAAAAATCCTAAGCTTGGGGATGCCCCGGAAGGCATCCCCTCTTTTGTCTTCGTTCATTGGTAACTTTACTTGGAGCTATATTTTTATTCGCCACATGATATGTGTTTTGCTTGGAGCGTCTTGTATGATTTGAGTCTTTGCTTTTTTGTTACCACAATCATCCTTTCTGTACACACCTTTTGAGAGAGACACACATGAATTAGAATTTATTAGAATACGCTATGTGCGTCACTTATATCTTTTGAACTATATACTTTTTGCTCTAGTGCTTCACTTATATCTTTTAGAGCACGGCGGTGGTTCTATTTTATAGAAATAATTGATCTCTCATGCTTCACTTATATTATTTTGATAGTCCTTTAGAACAGCATGGCAATTTGCTTTTAGGCATAATAAAAACTTTCATATAAGTGCATTGAATACTAAGAGAAGCTTGATACTTGATGATTGTTTTGAGATATGGAGATGGTGATATTAGAGTCATGCTAGTTGAATAGTTGTGAATTTGAGAAATACTCGTGTTGAAGTTGTGATTCCCGTAGCATGCACGTATGGTGAACTGTTATGTGATGAAGTCGGAGCATGATTTATTTATTGATTGCCTTCCTTATGAGTGGCGGTCGGGGACGAGCGACGGTCTTTTCCTACCAATCTATCCCCCTAGGAGCATGCGCATAGTACTTTGTTTGGATAACTAATAGATTTTTGCAATAAGTATGTGAGTTCTTTATGACTAATGTTGAGTCTATGTATTATACGCACCCTCACCCTTCCACATTTGCTAGCCTCTCTAGTACCACGCAACTTTTGCCGGTACCATAAACCCACCATATACCTTCCTCAAAACAGCCACCATACCTACCTATCATGGCATTTCCATAGCCATTCCGAGATATATTGCCATGCAACTTTCCACCGTTTCGTTATTATGACACGCTTCATCATTGTCATATTGCTTTGCATGATCATGTAGTTGACATCGTATTTGTGGCAAAGCCACCATTCATAATTTTTTCATACATATCACTCTTGATTCATTGCATATCCCGGTACACCGTCGGAGGCATTCACATAGAGTCATATTTTGTTCTAAGTATTGAGTTGTAATTCTCGAGTTGTAAGTAAAAAGAAGTGTGATGATCATCATTATTAGAGCATTGTCCTAGTGAGGAAAGGATGATGGAGACTATGATTCCCCCACAAGTCGGGATAAGACTCCGGACGAAAAAAAAGAAAAAACAAGAGGCCAAAAAAAGAAGAAGGCCCAAATAAAAAAACAAAATAAATAAAATGAGAGAAAAAGAGAGAAGGGACAATGTTACTATCCTTTTTCCACACTTGTGCTTCAAAGTAGCACCACGATCTTCATGATAGTCTCCTAAGTTGTCACTTTCATAAACTAGTGGGAATTTTACATTATAGAACTTGGCTTGTATATTCCAATGATGGGCTTCCTCAAATTGCACTAGGTCTTCATGAGCAAGCAAGTTGGATGCACACCCACTTAGTTACTTTTGTTGAGCTTTCATACACTTATAGCTCTAGTGCATCCGTTGCATGGCAATCCCTACTCACTCACATTGATATCTATTAATGGGCATTTCCATAGCCCGTTGATACACCTAGTTGATGTGATACTATCTTCTCCTTTTTTGTCTTCTCCACAACCACCATTCTATTCCACCATAGTGCTATATCCATGGCTCACGCTCATATATTGCGTGAAGATTGAAAAAGTTTGAGAACATCAAAAGTATGAAACAATTGCTTGGCTTGTCATCGGGGTTGTGCATGATTTAATATTTTGTGTGATGAAGATAGAGCATAGCCAGACTATATGATTTTGTAGGGATAACTTTCTTTGGCCATGTTATTTTGAGAAGACATGATTGCTTAGTTAGTATGCTTGAAGTATTATTATTTCTATGTCAATATTAAACTTTTATCTTGAATCTTTCGAATATGAACATTCATGCCACAATAAAGAAAAATTACATTGAGAAATATGTTAGGAAGCATTCCACGTCAAAAAATCTGTTTTTATCATTTGCCTACTTGAGGACAAGCAGGAATTAAGCTTGGGGATGCTTGATACGTCTCCAATGTATCTATAATTTTTTATTGTTCCATGCTATTATATTATCTATTTTGGATGTTAATGGGCTTATTTTTACACTTTTATATTATTTTTGGGACTAGCCTATTAACCGGAGGCCCAGCCCAAATTGCTGTTTTTTTGCCTATTTTAGTGTTCCGCCAAAAAGGAATATCGAACGGAGTCCAAACAGAATGAAACCTTTGGGAGCGTTATTTTTGGAACAAACGTGATCCAGGAGACTTGGAGTGCACGTCAAGAAACAATCGAGGAGGCCACGAGGCAGGGGGCGCCCACCCCCCTGGGCGCACCCTCCACCCTTGTGGGCCCCTCGTTGCTCCACCGACCTGCTTCTTCCTCCTATATATATCCATATACCCTGCAAACATCCAGGAGCACCACGAAACCCTATTTCCACCGCCGCAACCTTCTGTACCCAAGAGATCCCATCTTGGGGCCTTTTCCGGAGCTCCGCCGGAGGGGGCATTGATCACGGGGGGCCTCTACATCAACTCCATGGCCCCTCCGATGATGTGTGAGTAGTTTACCTCAGACCTACAGGTACATAGTTATTAGCTAGATGGGTTCTTCTCTCTCTTTGGATCTCAATACAAAGTTCTCCTTGATTCTCTTGGAGATCTATTCGATGTAATCTTCTTTTGCGGTCTGTTTGTCGAGATCCGATGAATTGTGGGTTTATGATCAAGTTTATCTATGAACAGTATTTGAATCTTCTCTAAATTCTTTTATGTATGATTGGTTTATCTTTGCAAGTCTCTTCGAATTATCAGTTTGGTTTGGCCTACTAGATTGATCTTTCTTGCAATGGGAGAAGTGCTTAGCTTTGGGTTCAATCTTGCGGTGCTCGATCCCAGTGACAGAAAGGGAAACGACATGTATTGTATTGTTGCTATAGAGGATAAAAATATGGGGTTTATATCATATTGCATGAGTTTATCCCTCTACATCATGTCATCTTGCTTAAGGCGTTACTCTGTTCTTATGAACTTAATACTCTAGATGCATGCTGGATAGCGGTCGATGAGTGGAGTAATAGTAGTAGATGCAGGCAGGAGTCGGTCTACTTGTCGCGTACGTGATGCCTATATACATGATCATACCTAGATATTCTCATAATTATTCGCTATTCTATCAATTGCTCGATAGTAATTTGTTCACCCACCGCAATACTTATGCTATCTTGAGGGAAGTCACTAGTGAAACATATGGCCTCTGGGTCTATTCTCCATCATACAAGTTTCCAATCAATTTTATTTTGTAATCTTTACTTTCAATATATATCATAAAAATACCAAAAATATTTATCTTATTATTATTATCTCTATCAGATCTCACTCTTGCAAGTGGCCATGAAGGGATTGACAACCATGTTCGTTGTGAGGTTCTTATTTGTTTGTGTAGGTACGAGGTGACTCACGCGTGGTCTCCTACTGGATTGATACCTTGGTTCTCAAAAACTAAGGGAAATACTTATGCTGCTTAACTACACCACCCTTTCCTCTTCAAGGGAAAACCAACACAGTGCTCAAGAGGTAGCAGTGGTACGGTCTACCCATCGTAAAGAGTTAATGCTTCTAAAAGACTGTATCTCGGTCATCCGTTTCTCAAACATCATGTAGTGCGAGAAATTCAATGGAGGAGATCGAGTTTTGTGGGGAGAAGTGTGCAAACCTCTGCAGAATGTACAAACTAATCGTGATTAGCCGTGTCCCCGGTTATGGACATCTTGTGTATCTGGTACTTGAATTATTGATTTGATCTCATCACTATACTTAATTAATTTGTTGGGTTGATCATTATTATTTTGGGATTGAGTTGGGGTTACCTTCTCAATGTTTTCAACAAACTATGTAGTTAAATAAAATATATTCCTTTGTTGTAGGGAAAAATTAGCTTTATGCAAAATTAAACTTTGAGCCTCCACCAGCCAAATATGCATGTAGTGATAGCCATTATTCAGCATTGCTCTACAGTGTGAATTTGCCAGTACATTCAATGTACTAACCTATATGGCTGCAATGTCTCATGTTGCAGGAATCTTACGACGAGTAAGTGATACGTTAGGCTTAAGTTGTCTACACTCAACTTTGTCATTGAAGTTGATGGGAATCCACAACCTTGTTGTTACTTCTGCTATTTGGATTGAGGTAATAGTATTTACGTTACTTTATACAGGTTATTTACCTCTGTTATAAATCCTCGAGTACTGTGTGTGTCAGCATACCGACCCAGGGATGACACTTAAGCACAGAGACTTGACCGTCTGAGGTCCGGTCGCTACAAGATGGTATCAGAGCACATGTTGACTGTAGGACGTGACCCTAGAAACTGGCAAGCCCATAGGAAAGATTTTTCTCTCAAACTTTATTTTCAAAAAGATCTTTTACCTCTCTTCTTTTCTGAGCTTTATCAAATATTCCCTTTTAGTTAGACTATACCCCCTTTCCCCTTTTGACCACGCGAAGATTCGGCTGATGAGACCACTCCAAGAAGTATAGGATATCGGACAACTAAGACCACTTCGGAATGAAGAGGATTTTACCGTGCATTATAATAATGGAAACTACAATGGTTGAAGACTCCAAAGACTAGGATAATTTACAAATTGGTATGACCTAGGAAGGGTACCCTTACGAAATTTTGTCAAAGTATTGAAGCTATCAATACCCGAGATCGAGGTGTGTTGGAGAAAGACCGGAACATGGAGCGTTAAAACTCGAAGTTTTTGTGAAGAAAACCCCAGGATAGGAGATAACAACTATGGGCTGATAGCTCATGGCAGAGACATGGGCATAAACATGGCTAACCATGATGTTATCGCCTGCTTATGCATTTGTCAACGTGATGAGTTAAGCATGTATTTCTTCGGAAGGATTGGATGGTAGAAGGCTGATGGAGCACCTATCAGCAAAAGACGAAGTTTTAAACCTTAGCTAGAGTATCACCAGGATCTGGAGTATTACATCAAGAATTTTAAGATGGACCTGCAGGAAGCCGTATTTAACAAGGATGCATTTCGTGAAGAACACATGACTCAGAAGCTGAAAGTAGCCAAGCTGGAGGAGCGAAACCTCGAGATACCGGAGATTCGTCGGGAACTAAAGGATAGTAGGACCATGGTTCATGCCAAGGATGTTGAAACCCAGAAGTTTGGAACGCAACTCCTGGAATATTAAAGGACATCATGAGAGATTTCGCGTCAACAGAGATGATCTGGCAAAATAACTTGAGAAGGACAAGCACGACCGAAAGAAGCCATCAGAGACATAAATAAGACTTGAAGAGTTTGGGGACTTTGAAGATTTATTGACCTTTAGAAGACCAAACCTCTGTTTATATACCTACATTAGATGCGACGTTTGTGAGCTGTCATTTGTTTGATGTTTTTCTGACAGCCACAAAATAAAATCTGTCTTTTCAAAATTATTGTTTGTATTGTGTGTACCCCTCTCTATCTCTCTTATCTTACCCCAAACCCATGGACCCCATAGAGGATGAATGGAGAAGAACTCACATTTCCGGGACCGATGACTCAATTGGATATGGACCGATGGATTCAGAACATGGAAGATCATATGGAGAATAACACTATAGCCGGAAAGGATATGACCCAGCACGCTCTTCAGTGCTTTGAAAGAGGTGCCGCTACTTGGTGGAGGATGTACCAAACCATCAATGGATGGCAAAGGGTAACCACTTGGGAAGAATTTAAGTTGACTCTGCTAAAGTCTCGGCTTGTGTCCCAGAAATTGAAGCCTTGTGGAAATGATATGAAGAAACCTTGTGCATGCAAGCTTTGTGGAGAAATAGGACACAACCATAAAGATAACAAGGATTAATGCCAAAATTGTGAAGCAAGTCACCCAGCTGAAGAATGCCCAACTAGGCAGATTACTTGTTTCTTGTGTGAAGGGACTACCCGCTACCCTGCTCAGTGTCACATTTACCCCATGGTACAAAGAACCTTCTAACGGGAGAAAGAAGAAATGAAAGGAGCCCTCATGGAAATTTTAGAAGAACATGTGATGAAGGAAGAGGTGGAGGACACACCCAAAGAAGCCCCAATTAAACCCTGCACCAAGTCATGCTATTCATGTGGAGAAGGACACATCTCCTAGAATTGTCTGAATGGAGATCTAGTAGAATTCCTGGCAGAGGAAGTAGAGTATTGATACGTCTCCAACGTATCTATAATTTTTGATTGTTCCATACTATTATATTATCAACCTTGGATGTTTTATATGCATTTATATGCTATTTTATATGATTTTTGGTACTAACCTATTAACCCAGAGCCCAGTTCCAGTTTCTATTTTTTCCTTGTTTTAGAGTATCGCAGAAAAGGAAAATCAAATGGAGTCCAATTGACCTGAAATTTCACGGAACTTATTTTTGGAACGGAAGCAACCCAGAAGACTTGGAGTGTACGTAAGGGAAGCAACGAGGAAGCCATGAGGCAGGGGGCACGCCCACCCCCCAGGGTGCGCCCTCCACCCTCGTGGGCCCCTCGTGGCTCCCCTGACGTATTTCTTCCGCCTATATATATCCATATACCGTAAAACGATCGAGGAGCACAATAGATCGGGAGTTACGCTACCAGAAGCCTCCGTAGCCACCGAAAGCCAATCTAGACCCATTCCGGCACCCTACCGAAGGGGGAATCCCTCTCCGGTGGCCATCTTCATTATCCTGGTGCTCTCCATGACGAGGAGGGAGTAGTTCTCCCTCGGGGCTGAGGGTATGTACCAGTAGCTATGTGTTTGATCTCTCTCTCGTGTTCTTGATTTGGCACGATCTTAATGTATCGTGAGCTTTGCTATTATAATTGGATCTTATGTTTCTTCTCCCTCTCTACTCTCTTGTAATGGATTGAGTTTCCCCTTTGAAGTTATCTTATCGGATTGAGTCTTTAAAGATTTGAGAACACTTGATGTATGTCTTGCCGTGCGTATCTATGGTGACAATGGGATATCACGTGATTCACTTGATGTATGACCAACTTGCGGGTTCCGCCCATGAACCTATGCATAGGGGTTGGCACACGTTTTCGTCGTGATTCTCTGGTAGAAACTTTGGGGCACTCTTTGAGGTTCTTTGTGTTGGTTGAATAGATGAATCTGAGATTGTGTGACGCATATCGTATAATCATACCCACGGATACTTGAGGTGACATTGGAGTATCTAGGTGACATTAGGGTTTTGGTTGATTTGTGTCTTAAGGTGTTATTCTAGTACGAACTCTAGGGTTGTTTGTGACACTTATAGGAATAGCCCAACGGATTGATTGGAAAGAATAATTTTGAGGTGGTTTCATACCCTACCATAATCTCTTCGTTTGTTCTCCGCTATTAGTGACTTTGGAGTGACTCTTTGTTGCATGTTGAGGGATAGTTATGTGATCCAATTATGTTATTATTGTTGAGGGAAGTTGCACTAACGAAAGTATGAACCCTAGGCCTTGTTTCAACGCATTGCAATACCGCTTACGCTCACTTTTATCATTAGTTACCTTGCTGTTTTTATATTTTCAGATTACAAAAACCTTTATCTACTATCCATATACCACTTGTATCACCATCTCTTCGCCGAACTAGTGCACCTATACAATTTACCATTGTATTGGGTGTGTTGGGGACACAAGAGACTCTTTGTTATTTGGTTGCAGGGTTGCTTGAGAGAGACCCTCTTCATCCAATGCCTCCTACGGATTGATAAACCTTAGGTCATCCACTTGAGGAAAATTTGCTACTGTCCTACAAACCTCTGCACTTGGAGGCCCAACAACGTCTACAAGAAGAAGGTTGTGTAGTAGACATCAAGCTTTTTTCTGGCGCCGTTGCCGAGGAGGTGAGCGCTTGAAGGTATATCTTTAGATCTTGCAATCGAGTCTTTTAGTTTCTTGTTTTATCACTAGTTTAGTTTATAAAATAAAATTACAACAAATGGAATTAAGTTTGCCTCATACGCTTCATCTTTTTAATATCTTTCATGAGTATGATGGAAAGGAAAATTGTGCCAAAGTGTTAGAAGAATAATGCATTAGAATGTTTGTCACTATATATTTGAATGATGAGCATGATTGCAATGTTGTTAGTACGAATTCCTTGAATATCCATGATGCCAATGATATGCAAAGCCACAAGCTTGGGGAAGCTATGTTTGATGAAGATGATATTTTTTGTCCCCCAAGTTTTGATGAACAAAGTTATTATGATGAAAGCATGCCTCCTATTTATGATGATTATATTGATGAAAGTGGATTTGGAGAGGTCATGACTTTATTTTGTGATGAATCCACTATTCTGGAAGAGGTTCCTATTTATGATGGTTATATTGTTGAATTCATTCATGATGCTACTGAAAATTATTATGAGGGAGGAATATATGCTTGTAGGAATTTCAATAATATCAAGTTTCCTCTCTATGTGCTTAAAGTTATGAAGTTATGCTTATTTTACCTTCCTATGCTAGTTGATTCTTGTTCCCATAAGTTGTTTGCTCACAAAATCCCTATGCATAGGAAGCGGGTTAGGCTTAAATGTGCTAGTCATATTCTTCATGATGCCCTCTTTATGTTACAATTCTTATCTTTTATGTGAGCATCATTGAAATCATCATGCCTAGCTAGGGGCGTTAAACGATAGCGCTTGTTGGGAGGCAACCCAACTTTACTTTTGTTCCTTGCTTTTTGCTCCTGTTTAGAAATAAATAATTTATCCAGCCTCTGTTATTATTGATTTTTTATGCTTTTAATTAGTGTTTGTGCCAAGTAGAAACTTTGGGAAGACTTGGGGAAAGTCTTTGCGATCATGCTGTAAAAAACAGAAACTTCAGCGCTCACGAGATTTGCTGCCATATTTTACTAGAGAGTGCTATTTAGTTAATTCATTTTTTCAGATGATTAATAGATATATTCATCACGTCCAGCAATTTATTTTAGATTTTTTTAGTTTCGAGAAGTTTGCGTTAGTTACAGATTACTACAGACTGTTCTGTTTTTGACAGATTCTGTTTTTATGTGTTGTTTACTTATTTTGATGAATCTATGGCTAATAAAAGAGTTTATAAACCATAGATAAGTTGGAATACAGTAGGTTTAACACCAATATAAATAAAGAATGAGTTCATTACAGTACCTTGAAGTGGTGTTTTGTTTTTTTCGCTAACGGAGCTTACGAGTTTTCTGTTAAGTTTTGTGTTGTGAAGTTTTCAAGTTTTGGGTAAAGATTCGATGGACTATGGAATAAGGAGTGGCAAGAGCCTAAGCTTAGGGATTCCCAAGTCACCCCAAGGTAATATTCAAGGACAACCAAAAGCCTAAGCTTGGGGATGCCCCTGAAGGCATCCCCTCTTTCGTCTTCGTTCATCGGTAACTTTACTTGGAGCTATATTTTTATTCACCACATGATATGTGTTTTTCTTGGATCGTCATTTTATTTTATTTATTTTTTCTTGCTGTTTGAATAAAATACCAAGATTTGAATTTCTTAAATGTTAGAGAGTCTTCACATAGTTGCATAATTATTCGACTACTCATTGTTGCTCTAGTGCTTCACTTATATCTTTTTAGAGCACTGCGGTGGATTTATTTTGTAGAAATAGATGAATTCGCATGCTTCACTTATATAATTTTGAGAGTCCTAAATATCATGGTAGTTTGCTTTGGTTATGAATCTAGTCCTAATATGATAGGCATCCAAGATGGGTATAATAAAAACTTTCATATAAAGTGCATTGAATACTATGAGAAGTTTGATACTTGATGATTGTTTTAAGATATGGAGATGGTGATATTAGAGTCATGATAGTTGAGTAGTTGTGAATTTGAGAAATACTTTTGTTAAAGTTTGTAATTCCCGTAGCATGCACATATGGTGAACCGTTATGTGATGAAGTCGGAGCATGATTTATTTATTGATTGTCTTCCTTATGAGTGGCGGTCGGGGACGAGCGATGGTCTTTTCCTACCAATCTATCCCCCTAGAAGCATGCGCATAGTACTTCGTTTCGATAACTAATAGATTTTTGCAATAAGTATGTGAGGTCTTTATGACTAATGTTGAGTCCATGGATTATACTCACTCTCACCCTTCCACCATTGCTAGCCTCTCTAGTACCGCGCAACTTTCACCGGTACCATAAACCCACCATATACCTTCCTCAAAACAGCCACCATATCTACCTATTATGGCATTTCCATAGCCATTCCGAGATATATTGCCATGCAACTTTCCACCGTTCCGTTTATTATGACACGCTTCATCATTGTCATATTGCTTTGCATGATCATGTAGTTGACTTTGTATTTGTGGCAAAGCCACCGTTCATAATTCTTTCATACATGTCACTCATGCATCATTGCACATCCCGGTACACCGCCGGAGGCATTCATATAGAGTCATATCTTGTTCTAAGTATCGAGTTGTAATTCTTGAGTTGTAAGTAAATAAAAGTGTGATGATCATCATTATTAGAGCATTGTCCCAGTGAGGAAAGGATGATGGAGACTATGATTCCCCCACAAATCGGGATGAGACTCCAGACGAAAAAATAGAGGCCAAAGAAGCCCAAAAAAAGAGGCCATAAAAAAGAGAAGGCCCAAATAAAAAAATAAAAAATAAAAAAATGAGAGAAAAAGAGAGAAGGGACAATGCTACTATCCTTCTACCACACTTGTGCTTCAAAGTAGCACCATAATCTTCATGATAGAGAGTCTCCTATGTTGTCACTTTCATATACTAGTGGGAATCTTTCATTATAGAACTTGGCTTGTATATTCCAATGATGGGCTTCCTCAAAATGCCCTAGGTCTTTGTGAGCAAGCAAGTTCGATGCACACCCACTAGTTTCTTTTGTTGAGCTTTCATACACTTATAGCTCTAGTGCATCCGTTGCATGGCAATCCCTACTCACTCACATTGATATCTATTGATGAGCATCTCCATAGCCCGTTGATACGCCTAGTTGATGTGAGACTATCTTCTCCTTTTTGTCTTCTCCACAACCACCATTCTATTCCACCTATAGTGCTATGTCCATGGCTCACGCTCATGTATTGCGTGAAGATTGAAAAGTTTGAGAACATTGAAAGTATGAAACAATTGCTTGGCTTGTCATCGGGGTTGTGCATGATTTAAATATGTTGTGTGGTGAAGATGGAGCATAGCCAGACTATATGATTTTGTAGGGATAGCTTTCTTTGGCCATGTTATTTTGAGAAGAAATGATTGGTTTGTTAGTATGCTTGAAGTATTATTATTTTTATGTCAATATTAAACTTTTGTATTGAATCTTATGGATCTGAATATTCTTGCCACAATAAAGAGAACTACATGGATAAATATGTTAGGTAGCATTCCACATCAAAAAAATTGTTTTTATCATTTACCTACTCGAGGACGAGTAGGAATTAAGCTTGGGGATGCTGATACGTCTCCAACGTATCTATAATTTTTTATTGTTTCATGCTATTATATTATCAACCTTGGATATTTTATATGCATTTATATGATATTTTATATGCTTTTTGGGACTAACCTATTAACCCAGAGCCCAGTGCCAGTTTCTGTTTTTTCCTTGTTTTAGAGTATCGCAGAAAAGGAAAATCAAACGGAGTCCAATTGACCTGAAACTTCACGGAACTTATTTTTTGGAATGGAAGCAACCCAGAAGACTTGGAGTGTACGTAAGGGAAGCAACAAGGAAGCCACGAGGCAGGGGGCACGCCCACCCCCCTGGGCGTGCCCTCCACCCTCGTGGGCCCCTCTCGTGGCTCTCCTGACGTATTTCTTCCGCCTATATATATCCATATACCGTAAAACGATCGAGGAGCACAATAGATCGGGAGTTACGCTACCAGAAGCCTCCGTAGCCACCGAAAGCCAATCTAGACCCATTTCGGCACCCTACCGAAGGGGGAATCCCTCTCCGGTGGCCATCTTCATCATCCTGGTGCTCTCCATGACGAGGAGGGAGTAGTTCTCCCTCGGGGCTGAGGGTATGTACCAGTATCTATGTGTTTGATCTCTCTCTCTCGTGTTCTTGATTTGGCATGATCTTGATGTATCGCGAGCTTTGCTATTATAGTTGGATCTTATGTTTCTTCTCCCGATCTACTCTCTTGTAATGGATTGAGTTTCCCCTTTGAAGTTATTGATGACCCACAAGTATAGGGGATCTATCGTAGTCCTTTCGATAAGTAAGAGTGTCGAACCCAATGAGGAGCAGAAGGAAATGATAAGCGGTTTCCAGCAAGGTATTCTCTGCAAGTACTGAAATAAGTGGTAACAGATAGTTTTGTGATAGGATAATTTGTAACGAGCAACAAGTAACAAAAGTAAATAAAGTGCAGCAAGGTGGCCCAATCCTTTTTGTGGCAAAGGACAAGCCTGGACAAACTCTTATATGATGTAAAGCGCTCCCGAGGACACATGGGAATATCGTCAAGCTAGTTTTCATCACGTTAATATGATTCGCGTTCGATACTTTGATAATTTGGTATGTGGGTGGACCGGTGCTTGGATACTGCCCTTACTTGGACAAGCATCCCACTTATGATTAATCTCTATTGCAAGCATCCGCAACTACAACAAAAGTATTAAGGTAAACCTAACCATAGCATGAAACATATGGATCCAAATCAGCCCCTTACGAAGCAACGCATAAACTAGGGTTTAAGCTTCTGTCACTCTAGCAACCCATCATCTACTTATTACTTCCCAATGCCTTCCTCTAGGCCCAAATAATGGTGAAGTGTCATGTAGTCGACGTTCACATAACACCACTAGAGGAGAGACAACATACATCTCATCAAAATATCGAACGAATACCAAATTCACATGACTACTAATAGCAAGACTTCTCCCATGTCCTCAGGAACAAACGTAACTACTCACAAAGCATAAACATGTTCATAATCAAAGGGGTATTAATATGCATATAGGATCTGAACATATGATCTTCCACCAAATAAACCAACTAGCATCAACTACAAGGAGTAATTAACACTACTAGCAACCTACTAGCACCAATCCCGGACTTGGAGAGAAGAATTGGATACAATAGATGAACTAGGGTTTTGAGAGGAGATGGTGTTGATGAAGATGTTGATGGAGATTTCCCTCTCCCGATGAGAGGAGCGTTGGTGATGACGATGGCGATGATTTCCCCCTCTGGGAGGGAAGTTTCCCTGGCAGAACAGCTCCGCCAGAGCCCTAGATTGGTTCCGCCAAGGTTTCGCCTCGTGGCAGCGGAGTTTCGTCCGAGAAGATGGCTTATGATTTTTTTCCCATCGAAAGACTCCATATAGTAGAAGATGGCCACCGGAGGGCCACCAGGGGGCCCACGAGGTAGGAGGGCGCGCCTAGGGGGTAGGGGGCGCCCCCCACCCTCGTGGGCAGGGAGTGGCCCCCTGGTGAAGTTCCTGCTCTCAATATTTTTTATATATTTGGAAAACATCTTCCGTGAAGTTTCAGGACTTTTGGAGCTGTGCGGAATAGGTCTCTAATATTTGCTCCTTTTCCAGCCCAGAATCCCAGCTGCCGGCATTCTCCCTCTTTATGTAAACCTTGTAAAATAAGAGAGAATAGCATAAGTATTGTGACATAATTTGTAATAATAGCCCATAATGCAATAAATATCGATATAAAAGCATGATGCGAAATGGACGTATCAACTCCCCCAAGCTTAGACCTCGCTTGTCCTCAAGCGAAAAGCCAAAATCGAAAAATATGTCCACATGTTTAGAGATAGAGGTGTCGATAAAAATAAAATACAGACATGAGGGCATCATGATCATTCTTAGAACAGCAACTTGTATAATTCTTGTCATATAATCTCTAATGCTAGAGTAATAATTCAATCACAATATCAAGTAAATCGTAAACTTCATTGAAAACTAACAAACTATAATCTCAGTCAATGAAGCAATTGCAATTTATCATAACATAGGAAAGAGTCAATGTATAAGAGCTTTTCAGCAAGTCCACATACTCAACTATCATATAATCTTTCACAATTGCTGACACTCATGCAATACTTATGGGTATGGAGTTTTAGTCGGACATAGAGAAAGATAGGGGCTTATAGTTTTGCCTCCCAACGTTTCACCTCAAGGGTGATGTCAACAGTAATAGTTCATGAAAACTCACATCCAATTAGCCATATATACCAGGATCTTTCCAACATATTGTGCTTGCCAAAGGATAAAATGTAAAAAGGAAGGGTGAGAATCACTCTTATGCAATGTAGGAGATAAAAGTAAAAGATAGGCCCTTCGCAGAGGGAAACAGATGTTGTCATGCACTTTTATGCTTGGATGCACAAAATCTTAATGCGAAAGAACGTCACTTTATATTGCCACTTGTGATATGGACCTTTATTATGAAGTCTGTCGCTTTTATTACTTCCATATCACACGATCATATAAAGCTTATTTCCTCCATACCAATCAATCATACATATTTAGAGAGCAATTTTTATTGCTTGCACCGATGACAACTTACTTGATGGATCTTACTCAATCCATAGGTAGATATGGTGGACTCTTATGGCAAGACTGGTTTAAGGGTATTTGGAAGCACAAGTAGTATCTCTACTTGGTGCAATGAATTTGGCTAGCATGAGGGGGAAAGGCAAGCTCATCATGTTGGAAGATCCAAGACAATATAATTCATCTTAGATGTAAGAAAACATAACCCATTACGTTGTCTTCCTTGTCCAAGGTCAACTCTTTAGCATGTCATATTTTTATGAGTGCTCACAATCATAAAAGATGTCCAAGATAGTATATTTATATGTGAAGACCTCTCTTTCTTCATTACTTCCTATTAATTGCAATGATGACCAAAACTATGATTGTCAACCCTCAACAACTTTTATTCATCATACTTTTCTATGTGAGCTCATTACTCTCCATAAGACTCACATGATCTCTTTGTTTCTTTTTATTTCTTTCTCTTTTCTTTTATTCACTTAGGATCATGGCAAAATAATCAAGCCCTTAACTCAACACTAATCTTTATTATATAGCTCACGGACTCGATTACATAGAAGGATAATAAAGCAAAACTCACAACTAGATCACACTAAGAACTTTTATTCTACTAGATCAAGATATTACCAAAAGGATCGAACTAAGAAAAACGGTAAAGATAAAAGTGATGGTGATACGATACCGGGGCACTCCCCCAAGCTTGGCAGTTGCCAAGTGGAGTGCCCATACCAGATACTCAATTCTTCTTTGTTGGTGGAGACGGTGGTGATTTTGTTGATGGCGTAGGCTTGTCGTCCTTCTTCCAAGGCATAGGCTCACCACCATAGAAGGATGATTGAGTCTCCTGAAACCTTAAATCTGCAGCCAAACTCATCCTCTTGAATCTATATTCATACTCACAGTTTTGGTTTTGCAGGTCATAAATCTGGGCTTGGAGGTGCTCGATTTTCTCATGAAGCTTGAAGATGGCCTCCCCCAATGTCCTTGACGTTCAGCTTGTGGTTGTTGGTGAACTCCGTGATCATAATGTGATTGGAATCAAGTCCACACTCCACCATCTCCTGACACTTGAAAACTTCTTGCTCTAATGCCTCGAGCCTGGACTCCGTGCTTCCAGTCTTCCTTGGTCCCTCAGCATCGCGGATGTGCAACAACCCCTCACGCATCTCTATGGTTTGAGGGTGTTGCAGCACTTCTGCAAGGTAGGGGTTGATGACCTTCTCGAAGAAAGTCCTTGGGGGCACTTGAAGACGACATGACGACCTGGATCTGCCAGAAAAACAGCTCGAAACAAAGACAGGAGATTTTTGCGTGATACGGGAGTCAAAACCCCCGGGAGATTATATAATGAATTTTTACCGACCAAAATACGTGTCATGTATGAAAACGGAGTCTGGAGAGCACACGAGGTGCCCACGAGGTAGGGGGGCGCGCCCTCCACCCTCGTGGAGCCCTCGTGTCCTTCCCGGACTGCTGCTTGTTTTTCTATTTTTCTAAATATTCCAAAACGGAGAAATATTGCCTAAAAAACTGTTTTGGAGTCGGTTTACTTACCGTACCACATACCTATTCCTTTTCGGAGGTTGAAACCTTCTGGAAAGTGTCCCTTATGTATTCCTCCGGGGTTACGGTTTCAATAACATTGGTTTCCGCATTCATGGGATTACCTGAGATATAATGTTTGATTCTTTGACCGTTCACCACCTTCGGATTTGTGCCTTCGAAGTTGTTGATTTTTATGGCACCAGAACGGTAGACCTCCTCGATAACGTAAGGACCTTCCCATTTAGAGAGAAGTTTTCCTGCAAAAAATCTTAAACGAGAGTTGTATAGCAATACATAATCACCTATATTAAACTCACGCTTTTGTATCCTTTTGTCATGCCATCTTTTAACTTTTTCTTTAAACAACTTGGCATTTTCGTAGGCTTGGGTTCTCCATTCATCAAGTGAGCTCATATCAAATAACCTCTTCTCACTGGCAAGTTTAAAATCATAATTAAGTTCTTTAATAGCCCAATAAGCCATGTGTTCTAGTTCGAGAGGTAAGTGACATGCTTTTCCATAGACCATTTTATACGGAGACATGCCCATAGGATTTTTATATGCAGTTCTATAGGCCCATAATGCATCATCTAGTTTCTTGGACCAATTCTTTCTAGACCTATTAACAGTCTTTTGCAAAATTAATTTGAGTTCTCTATTACTCAATTCTACTTGACCACTAGACTGAGAGTGATAAGGAGATGCAATTCTATGATTAACATCATACTTAGCAAGCATTTTACGAAAGGCACCATGAATAAAATGTGAATCACCATCAGTCATTAAATATCTAGGGACTCCAAACCTCGGAAAAATAACTTCTTTAAGCATCTTTATAGAGGTGTTATGATTAGCACTACTAGTTGGAATAGCTTCTACCCACTTAGTAACGTAATCAACAGCAACTAAAATGTGTGTATAACCATTAGAGGAAGGAAAAGGTCCCATATAGTCAAAGCCCCAAACATCAAATGGTTCAATAACAAGTGAATAATTCATAGGCATTTCTTGACGTCTACTAATATTACCAATTCTTTGACATTCATCACAAGATAAGACAAACTTACAGGCATCCTTGAAGAGAGTAGGCCAATAAAAACCAGATTGCAGTACCTTATGTGCAGTTTTATCTCCAGCATGGTGTCCTCCATAAGCTTCGGAGTGACACTTGCGTAGATCTGTTCCTGTTCATGCTCAGGTACGCAACATCTAATAACACCATCTACTCCTTCTTTATAAAGATGTGGGTCATCCGAAAAGTAATGCCTCAAATCATAGAAGAACCTTTTCTTTTGCTGGTAAGTGAAACTAGGTGGTATAAACTTAGCAACAATGTAATTAGCATAATCAACATACCATGGAGCAGTATGAGAAGCATTTATGACACTTAATTGCTCATCAGGAAAGCCGTCATCAATAGGTAGTGGGTCATCAAGCACATTTTCTAACCTAGACAAGTTGTCTGAACGGGGTTCTCAGCTCCTTTTCTATCAACAATATGCCAATCAAATTCTTGTAGCAAGAGAACCCATCTAATAAGTCTAGGTTTAGCATCTTTCTTTTCCATAAGATATTTAATAGCAGCATGATCATTGTGAATAGTTACTTAAGAATCAACAATATAAGGTCTAAACTTATCACAAGCAAATACAACTGCTAAGAATTCTTTTTCAGTAATAGCATAATTTCTTTGAGCATTGTCTAGAGTTTTACTAGCATATTAAATAACATTTAGTTTCTCATCGACTCTTTGTCCTAGAACAGCACCTACAACATAATCACTAGCATCACACATAATTTCAAAGGGTAAATTCCAATCAGGTGGCTGAACAATAGGTGCAGAGATCAATGCTTTCTTAAGTATTTCAAATGCTTCTACACAATCATCATCAAAGACAAATGGTATATCTTTTTGTAATAAATTAGTCAGAGGCCAAGAGATTTTTGAGAAGTCCTTAATGAACCTCCTATAAAAACCGGCATGACCAAGGAAACTTCTTATACCGTTGATGTCCTTGGGACATGGCATCTTTTCAATAGCATCAACCTTGGCTTTATCAACTTCAATACCTCTTTCAGAAACTTTATGCCCCAAGACAATACCTTCATTAACCATAAAGTGGCACTTTTCCCAATTCAAGACAAGATTAGTTTCTTCACATCTCTGCAAAACTCGATCAAGGTTGCTCAAGCAATCATCAAAAGAAGATCCATAGACGGAAAAGTCGTCCATGAAAACCTCACAAATCTTTTCACAAAAGTCAGAGAATATAGCCATCATGCATCTTTGAAAGGTAGCAGGTGCATTACATAAACCAAAAGGCATACGTCTATAAGAAAAAGTACCAAAAGGGCATGTAAAAGTAGTCTTTGATTGATCTTTGGCTGACACAGGTATTTGAGAGAAATCAGAATAACCATCTAGAAAGCAAAAATGTGTATGTTTGGACAATCTTTCTAGCATTTGATTGATAAAAGGTAAGGGGTAATGATCCTTTTTAGTAGCCTTATTTAATTTGTAGAAATCAATTACCATCCTATAACCTGTAATAATTCTTTGAGGAATCAATTCATCTTTATAATTAGGAACAACAGTAATACCTCCCTTCTTAGGGACACAATGGACAAGGCTTACCCATTGACTATCAGCAACGGGATAAATTATACCTGCCTCAAGGAGCTTTAGTATCTCCTTTCTTACCACTTCTTTCATTTTAGGATTCAGTCGGCGTTGATGATCATGAACTGGTTTATTATCTTCTTCCAAATTAATTTTATGTTGACATAGAGTGGGACTAATGCCCTTAAGATCATCAAGAGTATACCCAATAGCAGCGTGGTGCTTCTTCAGAGTTTTCAATAATATCTCTTCCTCATGCTCTGAAAGGTTAGCACTAATAATAACAGGATATATCTTTTTCTCATCAAGATAAGCATATTTAAGAGTATTAGGTAATGGTTTAAGCTCAAACACGGGATCACCCTTGGGTGGAGGAGGATCCCCTAGGATTTTAACATGTAAATTGTTTTTCAGAATAGGTTCCTGTTTAAAGAATACTTCATCTAATTCCCTCTTTCATTCATAAACATATCATTTTCAGGGTCTAGCAAGTATTGTTCTAAAGGATCACTAGGAGGTACGGCAATAGAAGCAAAACCAATAATTTCATCCTTACTAGGTAATTCTTCTTCACGGTGTTGTCTACTAAATTTAGAAAAATTAAATTCATGAGTCATATCATCTAAACCGATAGTAACAACATCCGTTTTGCAATATATGATAGCACTAACAATATTTAAGAAGGGTCTACCAAATATAATGGGACAAAAGCTATCTTGTGGGGAATCAAGAACAAGAAAATCAGCAGGATATTTAGTTTTCCCACACAAGACTTCAACATCTCTAACAATTCCCATTGGTGAAATAGTATCTCTATTGGCAAGTTTAATTGTGACATCAATATCTTCCATCTCAGCAGGTGCAATATCATGCATAACTTCTTTGTATAAGGAATAAGGTATTACACTAGCACTAGCACCCATATCACATAAGCCATGATAACAATGATCTCCTGTTTTAACAGAAATAACAGGCATGCCTACCACAGGTCTAGGTTTATCTTTATCACAGGGTTTAGCAATTCTAGCAGTTTCATCACAGAAATAAATAACATGCCCATCTATATTATCAGACAAGAGATCTTTAATGATAGCAATATTAGGTGTGAATTTTCCAGTACATTCAATGTACTGACCTATATGGCTGCAACGTCTCATGTTGCAGGAATCTTATGACGAGTAAGTGATACTTTAGGGTTATGTTGTCTACACTCAACTTTGTCGTTGGTGTTGATTGGAATCCACAACCTTGTTGTTACTTCTGCTATTTGGATTGAGGTAATAGTATTTACATTACTTTATACATGTGATTTACCTCTGTTATAAATCCTCGAGTACTGTGTGTGTCAGCGTACCGATCCAGGGATGACACTTAAGCACAGAGACTTGACCGTATGAGGTCGGGTCACTACAGCAACAAAGAGGAAACATGTTGTACGGCACCCGCTGGCGCGCGCCCGGCCTTGGTCGTCATGGCTTGCATCATCCGAACCTCACGAGGTGAGGGCTCGCATAGGAATCTCTGCCCCTCAGTAGCCAGCCTAAGGAGGCCGCTCCCTCTGGAGGTCTGGACGTTGTCCGCCTCGTGAGGCTTGGCACCTCCCGAGGCTCTTGCATTGTTGGTGCTGAAGATGGGCTGTACCAGGTCATCGATGGAGCAACACCGTGGGCCGTAGGCAGGCAAGTCTGGGTACCCAGGTTCCCAGAACGCAGAAAGTGGCCCCCTGGCACAAGGCACACTCGGACTTGGCTTCAAGGCGAAGCCAAAGGGCAAGGGTGGAGCGCCACGGGCCCCAACCGCCTGCGGCCTCGGTCGACATGTGGTGCTTGATGGGACGTGGGCGTCTATGCTTCCCCACGCAGCCTCAGCAACTGTTCGGCTTGACTAGAACCTGTTGCATGCAGAAAGATCATCATTATTGTGGATTATGGAGCCTGATGGTTGGCCTCCTCCTGGCTATAAATGAGGGGAGGGGCAGAGCCCCCTTGCTTGTCTCCATCTTCTTGTTGCCCGCTTTCTTCTTCTCCTTCCTTGTCTCACCCTCTTGCCGAAGCGTCCATGGCGCCAACGAGGAGGTTCTCCGCCGCGGAAAAGGGGAAGACCCCCAAGGAGGGGTCGGGTTCGCCGCCTCCCAAGAGAGGCTGAGGACGCCCCCGCAAGTATGTCGTGACCCCGGCGGTGGCCCCTCGGGGGCGCGGGCACACCCCTTCGAGAGCAAGCGTCGCCTCAGGAAGCCGGGACGACACTTCCTCTCGCGGTGGGAGCCACCGAGCATGGGGTAACCCCTACGATGGGGGGAGGCGTGTTGTGGTCGCCCGGCCTCCTTGGCCGCGCTCCCACTCGACAGACGTGTTCCCGGAGTTCGTCGTGTGGTCGGAGAGGCCTGCTGGCATCTGGCTCCCGCTCCCGCGCTTCTTTGCGGATGCGCTACCAACCGCGGTGCTTGATGGCCTCTGGCTGTAGGCTGACGGCTGCTGCAGCAGGGCCTCATGGGTGGGGGTCAAAGTCAGCACTGCGGGCAACATGTCCTTGACCCGCGGTTGGCAGCCGTTTTCCCACGCGCGGGGTCTGAGCGGGAGGTGCACCCTCCATTTCAGGTACGATGGCCTCGCGACCCTCTACGTGAGTGTGTTTGTGGAAGACGGTCGTCGCGCGGGGTGCTGCCTGGAGAATGGCAGCGGCGACACTACAAGAAATATGTCAACTAGTGACCTTCTGTCAGTGGCCCTGGAAGAATTGGTCATAGATCTATGACCATTTGAGACCAATTGGTCAAAAGCTGTTCGGGGGGCTCCAAACCCTAAACCATTGCGACCATTTTGATCAGAAAGGTCGTAATTTCTTACACAAAATGGTCATAAAGCAAACAACGCTAGTCCGCTGCCTCATTTCCAGTTGTTAACGACCAATATAGATGGTCATAGCCATGTAAATTGTGGTGGGTTGCGATGACTAGGCGCCATCTCATCAGTTTTGCCTATGTGTCATGTCCATGTGTCAATTTTTACCCTAGGTTGTGAAGCAACCTATATTTCTGTTATTCCAAAAATTCGCAAAAAATTCTCATAAATTGTTTGGATCATATCTTCATCAAATATGTCAAAAACCTTCCTTGCCTAGTTCAAAAGTATTTCAACAATATTCATTTTCCTATTCTGTTCAGAGCAGCACTTCGTGAAGGAAGTACCACTTTGGAATGTCCAAATAGTATCCATTTTCTACAGTGCTTTACTATGCCCAAATAACCATCCTCCACCAAATGCCAGCTCAATCCATTCATTATTTTGAGCCCATCTTCAACATTCGTATTTATGTCCGGTGTGGTACTTTGCAAAGTAAGTACCACCCAGGATCCTCCTTTTGAGCTGAAAATTTGTGAAGACGGTCTTCTTAGTAACTAATCATCCTCAGCCAAAACTCACACCCATTAGCCATGTACATCTTCTGTACCGCTAATCAAATACTTGGCTACTAATTCATGTTTGAGCATCGATCGGTCTCCTCGTGAGAATTTTATGTCGTAATTATCTTCCTAGCACCTACCTGGGGAGTGCCCAACCCACTAGACATTCCTAGGCCGCCCAGAACACATGGCAACGCCACGGTCACGCAGTGACCACGTGGCGGGCATGCGAGTTTACGCGCTCTAGAGTTGGGGCCCTCGGTCACCGCCCAAACCTCGACGTATGCCACCAAACCATGTATTTATAATTAAATAGGTACTTATGTAACTAGAAATGATTTTTGGAAAAAAATAAATAGCAAACTATGAGGCATCTGCAGTTCAAATTTGACCTGCTTCCAGCTAAATCGGCAGAAATTAGTCTTTTTCACGAGAGGTGGATAAAAACTTTTTACACCCAACCATTTTGTCAATTGTGCATTAAATATGTCCTAGTATTTTAAAAAATTGATTTGGTCCATTTTTGCAACAATTATTTGGGAGGTCCTTCACAAAAAACCCTCCATTGGGGCACTCGAAAAATGGAAAATGGTTTTTTCATCCAAAGAAAATGAAAATTTCCTTAGGCAACATTGTTTGCCATTCCAATATGCACCCTTGTGCATAATATGAGATCATTTGAACAAACTATTCCATGAATGTGGCCATAAGATTGATCATTTGGCTTGAAAGCCATTGATCTCCATACGTGATAGCTCGTTTCTGAGAACACTTTTTTAAAATAATTGTCGTATTAAAAGTTTGCTATTTTTCCTGGGAACTTGGCCACATATAATGACACAATGCGAAGGTTTCCCAATTTTTTGTTTTTTTGAATTTTTTATGCCCGTTTCAAAATGCGGTCAAAACGCTCGGAATGACCGTTCCTCGCTAGTGGTTGAATCTTTGAATTTTTTGATTTTTCTCTGATTAAATAGATACTTATGTACCTAGAAATGATTTTTGGAAAAAAGAAAGAGCAAACTACACGGCAGCTACAGTTCAAATTTGACCCACTTTCAGCTGAATCGGCGGAAATTTGTCTTTTTCACGAGAGGTGGATCAAAACTTTTTACACCCAACCATTTGGTCAATTGTGCATTAAATATGTCCTAGTATTTTAGAAAAATGATTTGGTCCAATTTTGCAACAAATATATGGTAGGTCCTTCACACAAAAAACTCATTTTGGGCCCTCGGAAAATGGAAAATTATTTTTTCGGCCATTGAAAATGAAAACTTCCTTAAGCAACATTGTTTATCATTTCAATATGCACCCTTGTGCATAATATGAGATCATTTGAACAAACTATGCCATGAATGTGGCCATAAGATTGATCATTTGGCTTGGAAGCCATTGATCTCCACACATGGTAGCTCGTTTCTGAGAACACTTTTTTAAAAATAATTGATGTATTACAAGTTTATTATTTTTCGTAATAATTTGGTCACATGTAATGACACAATGCGAAGGTTTTCCAATTTTTTGAATCTTTTTGAATTTTTTATGCTTGTTTCAAAATGCGGTCAAAACAACGGGCATGACCGTTCATAGCTAAGGGTCGAATTTTGCAAAAAATTTGAAGTATCTCTGATTAAATAGATACTTATATACCTAGAAATTATTTTTGAAAAAAATAAAGAGAAAGTATGAGGCACATGTAGTTCAAATTTGACCCGCTTTCTACCGAATCGGCGGAAATTTGTTTAAATGATCAAAAATAGCTAGAAGGATCGGAAATGCATAAAAAATGGTAATCATCCATAAAATGTGGTCTATATTAAGTGAAAAAAATTAGTGATGCCAATTTGCAGAATAGTTTTGGTAGTTGCTTCACAAAACCCCCTGTTTTTAGCACTAAGAAATAATTTTATATTTTCGAACCAATCAAAAGGCAGCCCACGGATCACCCCCACTGTAGTTGATCTGAGCCGTCCACACCCTCCCTCAGTCCCTCGATCCAGCGTCTCTCTCCCACCTATCCTAAACGCACGCGCACGACACATCTCCTCCCTCAGTCCCTCGATCCAGATCCAGATCCACATCGCCTCCGCCTCCCTCTCCCCGATCCAGATCGCCGCCGCCACCCCTCCGCCACCCAATGCCATCCATCCTCCCTTCCTTTGCCGGCGCCCCTTCCTCCCAACAACCTCTTTGCCCACGACCATGGCAAGGATCCAAAGCAGGTCAGCCGGCGGCGGCCATGGCGCATCTCTTCCTCACCCCATAGCCGGCGGCGACCATGGCAAGTCACCAGAGACGGGCGGAGCGGGAGGGGCTCGCGCCGCCGGGACAGACCCCCCCCCCCCCCCCCCCCCCCCCCCCTCCGACGACGCGGCTGGTGCGGGAGGGCTTCAACTCTTCTCAGGCGGGGCGGCCGTCGTCAACGGGCGCCAGTGGATGTGCGGGCGCCACGTGATGCGCCACTTCGGGTTGGACTGCCACGGCCTCCCCGCCGACTTGTCAGTCTCCAGCCCTCGTCCTTCCTTCTCCTCACGGCACGGTGCTGGCCGTTCCAAGCCGTGCTGTTGCGTGTGGAGTTCCTCTGCTCACGCTTTGGCTGCTGTTTGTCATGGTGTGCAGGGCGAAGAAGGCGAAGAAGGGGAGGTCGCCGCTGGCGGAGGAGATGGAGGCCTTCTTCGCCGCGGCGGAGGGCGACGTCGCGCGGCGCTTCGCTGCCAAATGAGTACCGTGCATGCATGGGTTAGGCTTGGCAACAGCTTCATCCTACTAGTCCTATGCTCTTGAGGAAAAGCTGCTGCGGATTTATATGGGAGTAGCTTAGCAATGCATGCGTAGCAGTGGGCCTGTAAATTCTGCTCAAGGAGCCTCTGGTGAATATCTCGGTTGTCAGTCAGTTTGGTGTTGCACACAGCACACGCACACTCACACAGTAAAGAAAAAACGCCAAGCATGTGCTTTGCCCTCCAATTCTCTGTCGCCATTTTTCTTTTTCTCTTGATTGAAAAGGCTAGCTGCTGGTGCTAGTGTATGAAGGAATTTGAACAAAATCACCACACATATAGACTGTTTTGAGCACACCCCCCCCCCCCCCCCCCCCCAAAGTAATTTTTGGGATCTTGGTCTTTTGTAAAAAAATTTAAATGGATTGGGAGATTTCTCAACAGCAAAGGGAAAAATGGTTCCAACTTAATTTTTGTATCTTTCAAATTAGCTCAAGCAATTATATTTCCAGAAACAAAAAGTGAAGTTGGTAGAGCAGTACCATTCCTGTTCTTTTCCAACGTTTGGATCTTGTGCTTTGGATTGAAGGTACAACTATGACGTCGTCGCAGACGCTCCCATGGATGGGCATCGGCAAGCTCCCATGCTGAGATCGACAAGCTCGACCTCGGCATCGGCAAGTACAACAAGACCTGTTGCAGCATCGTCACCAAGCACGTCGCCGAGTGGGAGGCCGTCGTCATGCACATGGGGAGGTGGATCGACTACAAGGCCGACTTGCAAGGGGAGGTGGTCCATCGCCTTGGCCGTCCTCACCGTCGGCTTCTCTCCTCTAAGTTATCCCACTGATTCCTCCCCTCTGCTTATCTCCCATGCTCTATGTGGTAAATCTTATGATGGCCTTGGCGCCATGGAAATTTCTGCTTTGGCCATAAGATCTTGGACTTGCTGTCATCTTGGATTGATTATAAGCTTGATGTTGTCTTGGCTTCTTAGAACTAAGAATAGTAACCCTCCAAAGTGATAATATTCAGAAGCTCATTGCACATTTAGCTCTGAAGAATTGTTCTACTCACATTTTATATCAAACTTCTTACACATTCAGATCAGCTAGTACCAGGAGCTAGTGGTTGAGAGCTCTAGTTGTTGCACAATGGCAAGAACTTTGAATCAATTTGGTAGTCCTAGTGCTGGCTGCTGCTACTGTAATTCTGGATATGATGATAATTACTTTATGTAATTATTAAGCTCATGAGGTGATGACGATAAACTAGGATACATATTGAAGTGTATGTATTACATGGTTCATACTAGGTCATTGCAATTTTTGTTTGTTTGGTATACATTTATTAATCAGGCTGCTAAAATAAAAATGTTGGGTGCTTTCATTGCCTGCATGTTTAGTTAAGTGAGAGCCAGCTACCTGCAAGGTTGTTTGCAGGTCTAATGATGTGTGAAGAGCAGGCTTGCAATGCCTGTCTTTTCTCATATTGCTCCAAACGTAACTATGGCCTTCTCATGAGGGGATTCTATGGCCTGTCCCCATTTCTCTTTGTAGGTAAAGATGTTGATTTAGGTCCAGATGGGTGTCTGCGCAATTTAGCCTTTTTGTTTCTTGTGTCCCTAGTTTAGGTGTGTGTTCAAGCAAAAAAAGGTGGGTGTTGATGTTGTTATTGTGTCCTGGAGCCTCGAGTAAAGGGCAAGGATGCAATGCTTGTCGTTCTCATACTGCTCCAAAGAGTAACCGTGGCCTTCTCATGTAGAGTATTGATGCCTTGTGTAGGTAATTAGTATTATGTCCATGTTGTTGTTGGCTAGATGGTAATGGCTCATCAGAATATACACACACGAGTGTATCATGTAACAATTGGCAGAGTCACCAGAATATATACACATTAAATCTATTGTTCTGTTTTATCATTGTGCTGCATATGTTTCTAACTCCACTATTTCTATTTTTCTTTATCACCTTATCCAACATTGTAGATTCCTGTATTGATGCATGCCAACTATGAATATGATCTTGCATTAAGCTTTAGCTGGCTGTTAATTATGTTGTGCTAGCTGCTGTCTAACCATGGCCTGCGGTGGCTGGGTGTTTCTTTTGGGCACAGGTGACTTGTACACGAAGTTGTACGACTAGGTGTTTCTTTTGGGTGTGTCCAGCACATGTTCGAGTTCACTTGCGATGGGATTTTGCCTGATAGGTGTTTGTGGTAATATCCGTATATCTATTCCAGATCATTTACATTAACAATGATATATTTCTGTAATAGTGAAGAAATACCTTCTTGAGTTGCATCCCTTGACTCCGTAGATCAGTGGAATTATCATGAGTAGTATACAACCTAAGATGTTCGATTGTATACAAACTGCACCTTGAAATTAATATGTTCCAGGCTGTGTCTTTGATTGCAAATGTTTATTCACTATAAACTCTTCTATCTGTGATAAGTGCAACTTGAAGAATTTGTCCCATGTAAAATTCTGTAATCCCTATTAGCTGAAACTTGAGCATTACAAAGTTTCATTTCTAAGTTCAGTTTGTTGATAAGCCATCCTCCTGTTTCTGGATTTATCGTGCATACACAACCCTTCATGAAAATAAACTACATGCGATATACTCAAATAGCACTAGGGTCTGGGACTATTTTATGGTGTTGTGGATATACTTTGTGATTTACAGTTACTCTCTGGTGTCATATTATGGTCTAATATATTTTGTTTTGACTCTTTGTTTGTGGCCAGGAAAGTGGTGAGGAGATGTTGATGATGCCTACTTACTTGGCTGCTATGGTGATGCATGTACCGGTGAAGCAAGCACACATGCAAGGCTGGCCCCATGTATCTTCCTTGGCTGTGAATATCATCTACAGGTACGAAAAATGTCCCACCTCTCTGTAGTTTTGCTCCTCTTCTCCTTGCATCCGAGGAAATTGGTGCTTTATATGCTATTGATTTACAGTGTCTGTTCGTTAACACCAAGTCCAAACTGTTGCTTTGATTTTTCCTGTTACTTAGGATAGCAGTATGACCAGGACAAGCTACAAGCTCCCAGCGCGTCTGATCCAGGGTGCTAGGGCCAACCTGTTACGGAAGATGGCCATGCTCACGAGCCCCTTTGGATCAAAATAGGTATTCCTTTCTGCCTCTTTTTGGATTCACTCATATTTTGCCTCGTGGATTGATGGATTTGTCCTATGGTACTGTAATTGTAAAGTCTGGTCCTCATTTACTTTCTGTAACTGATTGCCTCTGTCTAAATTTCGAATGCATGCTAGCTAAGGCTTTATCTAGCCCTTGGTGTTGATTGAGCGTTTGCTCCTCTAATGTTCATGAAGTCCATTGTTATATACCTCTCATTGTAGGATGGCAAGTTGTGGCAGCTGGAGCATGTCTCGTAAGAGAGAGCAATCAAATCCCTCTATTGTATATTCCGTAAAAAGGCTGTTCTGTAAAAAAATACATTGTACTATTATGATAGTAGCAGATGTGCCTTCATTTTCTTTATTGTATATTACCTCTGTTCCTGCTATATTTCTGTGTAGGGAAATGTATTCCTGAGATGATTTTTTGTGTTATGTAAACCTGGGAGATGTTTTATGTGATGTGATATGATGGTTGACTTGAATTTGACCTGGAGTTTTCCTAATTTGAATGAAATAATGTTGTATGTATGTGTGATTGGGCTAAATTCGGCTTGGGCCAAATAATTCTCAACATTAAAAGGCTGGTCGAAACTGGACAAATAATTGGGCCGAAAAAGGCCACATCCCAACAAGCATCGAACAATTTCAAAAAGGGTTGAGGGCTAAAAAAATTGCATGAATCTCAAAAACTAAAAAGAGTAGCTGACCAAAATTAAAAGGAAAAAAAAATCATAAATGAGCCGAATTGTTGGGCTAGGCCCATGTAGAAAACCGAATTGGACCGGGTTGATTCTTGTGCCACATCAGCTTTCCATGTTGGATGCCTACGTGGCCTGGGGAGGTTGCTAGTGACCAAAATTTTGGTCGAAGAACCAACGACCTTTTACAAAAGGTCGTTAATTTTAGTTTATGACCGCCAGCTTTTGACCTTCTGTTTTTGGTCAAAAAAATGTCGCAAATGGAAAACTATGACCTTTCAGCGGCCAATAGTGAGGGTCACAAGTTGACATATTTCTTGTAGTGCGACGACGAGCTTGCCCTTGGCGACGGCCATGACGACGACGAGGGTGAGCTTGCCCTTGGAGACGGCCGCGCCACCTCCAGCGGCAGCGGCTCCTCCGGTGAGAGTACCAGCGACGACACCTGCGATGAACCACCATGTCGCTGGGCTCGGATTGGGGAAAGCGACGAGCCGCTTCACCGTCGTGCCCCGGTGAAGCGGGAGGAAGACTCGGACTGAGCTCGGGCACAGCTGGAGCCTGGCCTCGGGAGCTGCTGTAGTCGTGCTGCCTGCTTTTGTTTTTTCCCTTTTCCTGCATTTGAAAAAAGTATAGGGCCCTGCTGGGGCATGTAATGAACCACGGCGCTTGCGCCTCTATGCTATGCTTGTTATTTTCCTATCGTGTCATGATACCTGTGTTTCTACTAGGCGCGATTAGGGTAACTTAGCTTGATGTGCTTATGGTAGTCTCCCATGTCGCGAGGGCACGCCTTTCTAGGGGCATGTTCCAAAGGCTTCCTCCTTGATGACTCAATGGCCGTCGAGCCTCAGGAGACGTTGTGTAGCTACAGAGTTTTAGAAGGCCTTAGGAGGCGTCTCGCCCTACCTCGCACAAGCCCCGAGCGTGGGTTGGTTGTGGCTGGTTGTAACGCTCCGTATGTAACTTGCCATATTTGTATTCCAACTCTTGCCATTTCGGCTCTAAGTTATGATATTCCCTCGTGGTTGGGTTTTGTCTTCGTTTTGCATATTGTCCATGTCATGCATTTCATATCATGTCATCATGTGCATCTCATTTGCATACGTGTTCGTCTCATGTACCCGAGCTTTTTCCCCGTTGTCCGTTTTGCGATCCGGCACTCCTACATCCTCCAGCGTCCCCTTTTGCCTCTTTTCGTGTGCGGGTGTTAAACGTTCTCGGATTGGACCGAGATTTGAAAAGCGGTCTTGGTACACCACCGGTAGACCGCCTTTCAAGTTTCGTGCCATTTGGAGTCCGTTTGATACACCAACGGTTAACCGGGGAACCGTAAAGGCCTCGTGTGTGTTGCAGCCCAACACCCCTCCAAAGTGGCCCAAAACCCATCCAAACCCCCTCCATCCTCTCGGTCGTTCGATCACGATCGCGTGGCCGAAAACCGCACCCCATTTGGACTCTCCTAGCTCCCTCTAGCTATAAAAACGTCTCCTCCTCCTCCTCCATTCCCGGACGAAACCCTAAAAACCTCCCCCCGCCGCCACCGGACACGTCCGCCGCCGCCGCCCGGACCAATCGCGCAGCGCCACGTGTCACCCGCGCCGCCCCCGCACTGCCAGCCCGCCGCCGCCAGTGCCTCGCCCCGCCGCCCGCGACCGCTCCCCGCCGCCTTGGTCGCCGGAACGCCGCCCAGCCGCGCCATCTCCAACGCCGGCCAGATCCGGTCGAGGAGCGACCGGATCCAGCGCCCCAAGCTCCGGCCGCCGCCCTCTGCTTCCTCTTCGGTGAACCCCTTCTCCGGCGATCCTCGGGAACAGCGCCACCCCAAACCCTAGATCCCGAATCTGAGGTTGACCCCATTTTTCCCCTAAGTCCCTAACATTTTCATGGCATGTTCATTGCATCATAACTTTACGCTCATAGCTCCGTTTTGGGCGTGCCATATATCAAAATGTTCGTTAGGTTATCCTATTCATTATGTTCCATTGCATCATGCTTGTTTGAGTCCATCTTGATGCCCAAATTTGTTGATGCAAGGGTGCTATAAAATGTTAGTTCCTGATTTTTATCAGTTTATGAGCATTTTTCATTTTTGCTATGATTATTGTGTGCCTCCTATGGACTTGAGATCTACATGTGTTTTGGGCTATGCCATGCCATCTTTACAGAGGTGTATGCCATGTATTTTTGTGATCAATGTGGTGACTAGCACAAGTGTGCAAAGTAGCTCTCGTGATGTTGCTGATTTCAGGGACTTAGAATTTCACCAAGTCATTTCCCTGATGTTATTTTTATGCCATGTATTCATGTTGCTACAGAGAGATCCATGCCTCTTTTGAGTATGTTCAGTAAGGATGATTTTGACATATGGTTATGCCCTATCCATCCATGTCCTTGTTTGCATTTATGGAGCACACTAGTATGACTCAATCTTGCTCTACCTTTGCTATAAAATGTTCCTGGCAGATTGTTTACATGTTAATCAATTTTGCCAAGGTTGTTGTAGTTGATCCATGCATGCTATAAGTTTGTTCTTGCCATGTTTAGCTTCTTGATCATGTCTTCTTACTGTGTATATGCTTAGTTTGTCATGCAATGCCTTGTGTTGAGTGCATCGAGCTCGCAAAGAGGCCTTCGTAATTCTGTTGATGCCATGTCCAGTTTTTCTGCTAAGTCTGAATCTGTTAACGAAACTTGCTATGTTTACATGGGTTCCATCATATCTTCTGATCCCTTTTGGCTTATGGTCAGTAAAGGACTTTTGTTATATGATTTGAGTAGGTTCATTCCATGCCTTTGTTTGCTATGGTCTGTTCCTGTAGCATGTTGATATCTTGCTCTAAACATTGCTTCCTGATGTTAATTCCTGACATGTTAGTATTTTCACTAAGTTTGTGAGGCTGATATCTTTTGCACTTTTGCCATGCTTGTTTGAACCTGCTCTTGTGTGATTTAGCCGTAGCTCAGTGTTCATATTTTGTCAAGCATCTTGAGTAGATCACTGACATGTGCTTTGTTGCAATGTTAGAGTGCAGTAGCTTCGATTCTTGTTGCATTCTAGATGGCATCGTGCTGTTTATCGCAGAATAGTGCCATTATTGTTTTGCTTGCCATTTGCAAACCGTGCATCCGATTTCGGTGATCTTTATATCGTTTTCGACCGAAATCAACTCATCTTTCCAATGTCACACTTGGTTTGCCAAGTTGAGGCTTGGTTCAATCTTTTCCTTTCGGAGCACGCATATGCATTGCATAGCACGTCCCGCATATCATGCCATGTTTTGCATCATGTTGCTTGCGCATTGCACCGTGGTTGATTATGGTTTCCTTTGCTTGTGTTCTTGTCTTGGATAGAGCCGGGAGACGAGTTTGTGGTCGAGGAACCCTACGCTTACGAGGATCAAGCTCGCGTCAATTCAGAGTACTTTGCAGGCAAGATGACCATACCCTCGAAATCACTTCTATCTTTGCTTGCTAGTTGCTCGCTCTATTGCTATGCCTATGCCACGATACCTACCACTTGATTTATCATGCCTCCCATATTGCCATGTCAAACCTCTAACCCACCTTTTCCTAGCAAACCATTTTTCTAGACTCAACTCAGCTGCTAATAACGATCAAGCAATGGGGCTCCTAAGGTCGGGATGGCTCTGATTACCAACTTGTAACGCCCTCTATGCGGCTATATCTCCTACGTGTCGAGGCACGACTTAGAGGCATAACCGCATTGAAAGCAATGTCGCAAGTTAGGCAATCATCACAACATCTATGTAATACATAATAAGGGAAATAGTAACATAGTTGGCTTACACTCGCCACGTCACACAAAGTACATAAATAACATTACATCATTCAAACACTCATGGCCCGACTACGGCGCCAAAATAAAAGATAAACCCAACATGCGACACGGTCCCAATCACCCCAACTGGGCACCACTACTGATCATCAGGGAAAGACACGTAGTATCAGCGTGAGTCCTCGTCGAACTCCCACTTGAGCTCAAGCGCGTCATCTGGAATGGAATCATCAGGCCCTGCATCTGGTTTAATAGTAATCTGTGAGCCACAGGGACTCAGCAATCTTGCACCCTCGCGATCAAGACTATTTAAGCTCATAGGTAAGGCAAGGTAAAATATGTGGAGCTGCGGCAAGCGACTAGCATATATGGTGGCTATCCTATTCGCAAAAGAGAGCGAGAAGAGAAGGCAATGCACGGTCGAATAACTAGAGGACAACTTGCGACAAGCATTACTCCAACACCGTGTTCGCTTCCCGGACTCCGCCGAGAAGAGGCCATCACGGTAACTCACACGGTTGATTCATTTTAATTAAGTTAAGGTTCAAGTTATCTACAACCGGACATTAACAAATTCCCATCTGCCCATAACCGCGGGCACGGCTTTCAAAAGTTCAATCCCTGTAGGGGGGTCCCAACTTAGCCCATGACAAGCTCTCACGGTCAACGAAGGAATAGACCTTCTCCCGAGACATTCCGATCAGGCTCGGTATCCCGGTTCTACAAGACACTTCGACAAGTTAAAACAAATCCAGCAACACCGCCCGAATGTGCCGACAAATCCCGATAGGAGCTGCACATATCTCGTTCTCAGGGCACACTCAGATAGGTCAAGCTATGAGTAAAACCAACCCTCAAGTTGCCCCGAGGTGGCCCCGCAGGCTGCCAAGTTCCGACCAACACTCAGAGGAGCACTGGCCCAAGGGGTTTAAATAAGATGACCTTCGGGCTCCGGAAACCCAAGGGAAAAAGAGGCTAGGTGGCAAATGGTAAAACCAAGGTTGGGCATTGCTGGAAAAGCTTTATTCAAGGCGAACTATCAAGGGGTTCCCATTATCACCCAACCGCGTAAGGAACGCAAAATCCGGGAACATAACACCGATATGACGGAAACTAGGGTGGCAAGAGTGGAACAAAACACTAGGAGAGAGGCCGAGGCTTCCACCCTTTACCAAGTATATAGATGCATTAAGATAACATGGCAATATAATGATATCCCAACCAGTAAATAATGTTCCAACAAGGAACAGCCTCCAATCTTCACCAGCAACTAGCAACGCTATAAGAGGGCTGAGCAAAGCGGTAACATAGCCAATCAACGGTTTCCTAGGACATGGGGGGTTAGAGGTTTGACATGGCAATTTGGGAGGCATGATAAGCAAGTGGTAGGCATCGTAGCATAGGCATAGCAAAAGAGCGAGCATCTAGCAAAGCAAAGATAGAAGTGATTTCGAGGGTATGATCATCTTGCCTGCAACGTTGTCAGGGTTGACTGGATCCTCGAAAGCAAACTCAACGGGCTCCTCGTTAGCAAACTCGTCTCCCGGCTCTACCCAAACAAGACAAACAAACAAACAAGGACACAATCAACCACGTGCAAACTCAAACAACATGGTGCAAAGATGGTATGCTATGCGGGATGCCATATGTGATGCATATGCAAGATTTGACAAGGAATGCATGAACCTGGCCTCAACTTGGAAAACCAAGTGTGCCACTGGAAAGATGAGATGAAATCGCTTGAAAACGATATAAAGAACACCGGAATCGGAGTTACGGTTTGGAAATGGCAAGCAATTCAAATATGGCACCGTTCTGCGATTTACAGCAAGTAGCCAACTAAATGCAACGGGATGAACATGCTAAAGCACCCAAACATGGCATCAAAATACATGGCAGGGATCCATTCATGAAGCTTAAGAAAAGACTTGCACTGAGCTATGGCCAATTCATCCATTAACAGGTTCAAACAAGCATGGAAAAATGCATTTGGTAAACAGATTTCAGACTTAGTGAAATTAACACTTGTCTGGAATTTCAGATCAGATAGCCCTCTTTGGAGCAACAAAAATATATGATACAGGACCTGAACATGGCAAATTAAAGCATGGCATGGAGCTACTCAAAGAGCTTAACAAAAGTCCCTTAGTGACCTTGAGCCAAAAGGGATCAGAAAATATATTTGCAAGCATGTGAACATGGCAAAAACATAATCAGTTCTCAGACTTAGTGAAAACTGGAGCACGCTGAAACAGATATCAAGTAGGCATGTTTACGAGCTCGATGCACTCACTACGGAGCATGTCATGACAATCTAAGCATACACCCATCAAGAATACACAAAATACAAGCTAGACATGGCAAGAACAATAACATAGCATGCACGGATCAACTACAACATCATCGGCAAAATCGCTAACAAGTAGACAATCTGCCCAGATTCACAAAATAGCAAAAGTAGAGCTCGATTGACTCAAGCTAGGGTGCTCCATAATTGCAAACAAATACATTGATGGATAGAGCACTACAATATTAGCAAATCATCCTTACTGATCATCCTCAAAAGAGGCACGAATCACTAGGAAACAACAAGAACATATGGCATAATGAGATAAACAGACCAAGGACTTAGTGGAAATGCTAAGTCCCTGAAATCAGCATTAACAAGTGCACCACTTTGCAAGCTTGTGCTAGTCACCACACACATCACAAAAATACATGGGTTGCACCTCTGTATAGATGGCAAAACATATAACAAAACACATGTAGAGCACAGGGGCATATCATGCACACACTAATCATGGCAAAAATGACAAATATCTAATTGGAGCAGCAGATCTGACAAATATCTCAGATAGCACTCTTCTAACAGCATTTCGGGCATCAAGATAAACTCAAAAGAAAATGATGCAATGAGATGAAATGATGTGCTCTCTGAGACGAACATTTTGATATGCTATATGCCCAAAACGGAGCTATGGATGCAGAGATATAGCATGAACAAGAATGCAAAATATTTAGGGACTTAGGGAAAAAGACAACCCCTAGGGTTTCCAGATCCAGATCTGGGGCGCGGGAACCAAGGTCCGTCGGGGTCTGCGCCGAAGCTCCTGTACGCCGGAGGGAGAGGGTTCACCGGAGGAGGCTCGCCGGAGGAGTCGTGGTGGCCGGAGGAGGCGGCGGTTGGCGGCCAGAGGGAGCAGCGCGGTGGGGCGGCGCCGGGGCGAGGAGATGACGTCGGGCGGCGATGGAGGCGATGGTCGGCGAGGCGGACCGCGACGGCGTGGCGGCGCCGGCCGGTGAGGTGAAGGCGGCGTCGGGTGGCGGGGCGAAGGAGGCGTGAGGCGCGGGGCGGCTCGGGCCCGATCCGGCCCGGGGAGGGCTCCCCGTGGGCCGTGGCGGCGGTGGGTGGCGGCGTGCCACGTGTCACGCGCAGATTGGCGCGGGCGCGGTGGCGGGATTCGTCCGGCGCGGACCGGACGTGTCCGGCGCGCGGATGGAGCGGGGCTAGGGTTTGAGGAAGGAGAGACCCGAAATTTCTGAGGAGGGGCTAGTTTTATAGGTAGAGGGAGCTAGGAGTTTCCAAATGAGGTGCGGTTTTCGGCCACGTGATCGTGATCGAATGCTCTAGATGATGGAGAGGTTTTTGGTGGGTTTTGGGCCAACTTGGAGGGGTGTTGGGCTGCAACACACACGATGCCTCTTCGGTTCCTCGGTTAACCGTTGGTGTATCAAACGAAGTCCAAATGGTACGAAACTTGACAGGCGGTCTACCGGTAGTAAACCAAGGCCGCTTGGCAAGTCTCGGTCCAATCCGGAAATGTTTAGTCCCCACACACGAAAGAAAGATAGAAATGACCACCGGAGGAGAACGAAGCGCCGGAATGCAAAACGGACAACGGGGAAAATGCTCGAATGCCTGAGATGAACATGTATGCAAATGCAATGCTCATGATGACATGATATGAGATGCATGACAACAACAACAACAACACACGGAGACAAAAACCCGAACCCGAGAAAATAGAATAACTTAACGCCGGAAATGGCATGAGTTGGAATACATAAAGGGTAAATCATATCCGGGGTGTTACACTAGTGCTCCTCTGAGTGTTGGTCCGAAACGGGCAGCCTGCGGGGCCACCTCGGGGTAACTCGAGGGTTGGTTTTACTCGTAGCTTGGCCTATCCAGTGTGCCCTGAGAACGAGATACGTGCGACTCCTATCGGGATTTGTCGGCACATCGGGTGGCTTTGCTGGTATTGTTTTACCATTGTCGAAATGTCTTGTAACCGGGATTCCGAGTCTGATCGGGTCGTCCTTGGAGAAGGAATATCCTTTGTTGACCGTGAGATCTTGTGATGGGCTAAGTTGGGACACCCCTGTAGGGATTTGAACTTTCGAAAGCCGTGCCCGCGGTTATGGTCAGATGGGAATTTGTTAATATCCGGTTGTAGAAAACCTGACACTTAACTTAATTAAAATGAATCAACAGCGTGTGTAGCCGTGATGGTCTCTTTTCGGCGGAGTCCGAGAACAGAACACGGTCTCATGTTATGCTTGAACGTAAGTAGTTTCAGGATCACTTCTTGATCTTTGTAGTTTGTCGACCGTGCTTTGCTTCTCTTCTCGCTCTCATTTGTGTAAGTTAGCCACTATATATGCTAGTGCTTGCTGCAGCTCCACCTCACTCCCTTTTCCTACCCATAAGCTTAAATAGTCTTGATCGCGAGGGTGTGAGATTGCTGAGTCCCCGTGACTCACAGATTACTTCCAAAACCAGATGCAGGTGCCGATGATGCAATTCCAGGGGATGCGACCGAACTCAAGTGGGAGTTCGACGAGGATTCAGGGCGTTACTATGTTTCCTTTCCAGACAATCAGTAGTGGAGCCCAGTTGGGGCGATCGGGGATCTTTTGCATTTGGGGTTGTCTTTATTTTGATTCCGTAGTCGGACCTTGATTGTATTCTGGATGATGTAATGCTATATTTATGTGTTGTGTGAAGTGGCGATTGTAAGCCAACTCTTTATCTCTATCTTATTCAGTACATGGGATGTGTAAAGATTAACCCTCTTGCGACATGCCTACTACACGGTTATGCCTCTAAGTCGTGCTCCGACACGTGGGAGATATAGCCGCATCGTGTTCTCTATGGCAGAAAGTGTCGTACCCCTCTTAACTAGCCAGAGACTGGTGAACGCCAACTTCTTGGCAATGACTTGATCACGGAGGCTAAAGAAATGTGCAAAGTCATTCGTGAAAATCTCAAAGCCGCGCAATCCCGCCAGAAGAGTTACTATGATAGCAAGCATCGTGACTTGGCTTTCGAGATCGGATACCATGTCTACCTCCGCGTCTCTCCAATGAAAGGTACTCGTCGCTTCAGTATCAAAGGGAAGCTTGCCCCTAGATACGTGGGTCCTTTCAAGATCATTGGCAAAAGAGGCGACCTCGCCTATCAACTTGAGCTTCCGTCCAACTTTGCAAATGTGCACGGCGTGTTTCACGTGTCTCAGCTTCGCAAGTGTTTCAAGACTCCTGGACGCACCATCAACTTCAAAGAGATTGATCTCCAAGAAGACCTGTCTTATCATGAGCATCCCGTTGCTATTCTTGAAGAAACCGAGCGCAAGACTCACAACAAGTCTATCAAATTTCTGAAACTGAAGTGGTCACATCATTCCGACCGAGAAGCCACCTGGGAACGCGAGGACCACCTCCATTCCGAATATCCAGAGTTTTTCCAGTCCTAGATCTTGGGACGAGATCCTTTCATAGTGGTGGAGTGTTGTAACGCCCCGTATGTAACTTGCCATATTTGTATTCCAACTCTTGCCATTTCGGCTCTAAGTTATGATATTCCCTCATGGTTGGGTTTTGTCTTCGTTTTGCATTTTGTCCATGTCATGCATTTCATATCATGTGCATCTCATTTGCATACGTGTTCGTCTCATGTATCTGAGCTTTTTCCCCGTTGTCCGTTTTGCGATCCGGCACTCCTACGTCCTCCAGCGTCACCTTTTGCCTCTTTTCGTGTATGGGTGTTAAACGTTCTCGGATTGGACCAAGATTTGACAAGCGGTCTTGGTACACCACCGGTAGACCGCCTGTCAAGTTTCGTGCCATTTGGAGTCCGTTTGATACTCCAACGGTTAACCGGGGAACCGTAAAGGCCTCATGTGTGTTGCAGCCCAACACCCCTCGAAAGTGGCCCAAAACCCATCCAAACCCCCGCCATCCTCTCGGTCGTTCGATCACAATCGCGTGGCCGAAAACCGCACCCCATTTGGACTCTCCTAGCTCCCTCTAGCTATAAAAACGTCTCCTCCTCCTCCATTCCCGGACGAAACCCTAAAAACCTACCCCCGCCGCCACCGGACACGTCCGCCGCCGCCGCCCGGACCAATCGCGCAGCGCCACGTGTCGCCCGCGCTGCCCCCGCGCCGCCGGCCCGCCTGGGCCCAAGGCCGCTCCCCGTGGCCCGCGCCCTCCACGCCTCGCCCGCTGCCGCCAGTGCCTCGCCCCGCCGCCCGCGACCGCTCCCCGCCGCCTTGGTCGCCGGAACGCCGCCAGGTCACGCCATCTCCGACACCGGCCACCGCCGCGGACCTCGCGCCGCACCGGCCACTCCCGTCGCCTCGCCGCCTCGTTCCTCTTCAGCTCCGGCCAGATCCGGACGAGGAGCGACCGGATCCGGCGCCCCAAGCTCCGGCCGCCACCCTGCGCTTCCTCTCCGGTGAACCCCTTCTCCGGCGATCCTCAGGAACCGCGCCACCCCAAACCCTAGATCCGGAATATGAGGTTGACCCCATTTTTTCTCTAAGTCCCTAACATTTTCATGGCATGTTCATTGCATCATAACTTTGTGCTCGTAGCTCCGTTTTGGCAGTGCCATATATCAAAATGTTCGTCAGGTTATCCTATTCATTATGTTCCATTACATCATGCTTGTTTGACTCCATCTTGATGCCCAAATTGTTGATGCAAGAGTGCTATAAAATGTTAGTTCCTGATTTTTATCAGTTTATGAGCATTTGTCATTTTTGCCATGATTATTGTGTGCCTCCTATGGACTTGAGCTCTACATGTGTTTTGGGATATGCCATGCCATCTTTACAGAGGTGTATGCCATGTATTTTTGTGATCAATGTGGTGACTAGCACAAGTATGCAAAGTAGCTCTCGTGATGTTGCTGATTTCAGGGACTTAGAATTTCACTAAGTCATTTCCCTGATGTTATTTTTATGCCATGTATTCATGTTGCTACAGAGAGATCCATGCCTCTTTTGAGTATGTTCAGTAAGGATGATTTTGACATATGGTTATGCCCTATCCATCCATGTCCTTGTTTGCATTTATGGAGCACCCTAGCATGACTCGATCTTGCTCTACGCTTGCTATAAAATGTTCTTGGCAGATTGTTTACGTGTTAATCAATTTTGCCAAGGTTGTTGTAGTTGATCCATGCATGCTATAAGTTTGTTCTTGCCATGTTTAGCTTCTTGATCATGTCTTCTGCTGGGTGTATGCTTAGTTTGTCATGAATTGTCGTGTGTTGAGTGCATCGAGCTCGCAAAGAGGCCTTCGTAATTCTGTTGATGCCATGTCCAGTTTTTCTGCTAAGTCTGAATCTGTTAACGAAACTTGCTATGTTTACATGGGTGCCATCATATCTTCTGGTCACTTTTGACTTATGGTCAGTAAGGGACTTTTGTTATATGATTTGAGTAGATTCATTCCAGGCCTATGTTTGCTATGTTCTATTCCTGTAGCATGTTGATATCTTGCTCTAAACATTGCTTCCTGATGTTAATTCCTGACATGTTAGTATTTTCACCAAGTCTGTGAGGCTGATATCTTTTGCACTTTTGCCATGCTTGTTTGAACCTGCTCTTGTGTGATTTAGCCGTAGCTCAGTGTTCATATGTTGTCAAGCATCTTGAGTAGATCACTGCCATGTGCTTTGTTGCTATGTTAGAGTGCAGTAGCTTAGATTCTTGTTGCATTCTAGATGGCATCGTGTTGCAGAATAGTGCCATTATTGTTTTGCTTGCCATTTGCAAACCGTGCATCCGATTCCGGTGATCTTTATATTTTTTTCGACCGAAATCAACTCATCTTTCCAGCGGCGCACTTGGTTTGCCAAGTTGAGGCCAGGTTCAATCTTTTCCTTCCGGAGCACGCATATGCATTGCATAGCATGTCCCACATATCATGCCATGTTTTGCATCATGTTGCTTGCGCATTGCACCATGGTTGATTGTGGTTTCCGTTGCTTGTGTTCTTGTCTTGGGTAGAGCCGGGAGAAGAGTTTGTGGTCGAGGAACTCGTTGAGTATGCTTACGAGGATCAAGCTTACATCAACTCAGAGAACTTTGCAGGCAAGATGACCATACCCTCGAAATCACTTCTATCTTTGCTTGCTAGTTGCTCGCTCTATTGCTATGCCTATGCCGCGATACCTACCACTTGCTTTATCATGCCTCCCATATTGCCATGTCAAACCTCTAACCCACCTTTTCCTAGCAAACCATTGATTGGCTAGGTTACCGCTTTGCTCAGCCCATCTTATAGCGTTGTTAGTTGCAGGTGGAGATGGAGTTTGTTCCTTATTGGAACATGTTTATTGTTGGGATATCATTATTATATCTTGTTTACTTTGATGCACCTATATACTTGGTAAAGGGTGGAAGGCTCGGCCTTATTCCTGGTGTTTTGTTCCACTCTTGCCACCCTAGTTTCCATCATACCGGTGTTATGTTCCTTGATTTTGCGTTCCTTACGCGGTTGGGTTATAATGGGAACCCCTTGACAGTTCGCCTTGAATAAAACTCCTCCAGCAAGGCCCAACCTTGGTTTTAAATTTGCCTAACAACCTATAACCTTCCCTTGGGTTTTCGCGAGCCCGAGGGTCATCTTTATTTTAAACCCCCCCGGGCCAGTGCTCCTCTGAGTGTTGGTCTGAAATGGGCAGCCTGCGGGGCCACCTCGGGCAACTCGAGGGTTGGTTTTACTCGTAGCTTGGCCTATCCGGTGTGCCCTGAGAACGAGATACGTGCGACTCCTATCGGGATTTGTCGGCACATCGGGCGGCTTTGCTGGTCTTGTTTTACCATTGTCGAAATGTCTTGTAACCGGGATTCCGAGTCTGATCGGGTCGTCCTGGGAGAAGGAATATCCTTCGTTGATCGTGAGAGCTTGTGATGGGCTAAGTTGGGACACCCATGCAGGGATTTGAACTTTAGAAATCCATGCCCGCAGTTATGGGCAGATGGGAATTTGTTAATATCCGGTTGTAGAAAACCTGACACTTAACTTAATTAAAATGAATCAACAACGTGTGTAGCCGTGATGGTCTCTTTTCGGCGGAGTCCGGGAAGAGAACACGGTCTCGTGTTATGCTTGAACGTAAGTAGTTTCATCTTTGTAGTTTCTCGACCGTGCTTTGCTTCTCTTCTCGCTCTCATTTGCGTAAGTTAGCCACTATATATGCTAGTGCTTGCTGCAGCTCCACCTCACTCCCTTTTCCTACCCATAAGCTTAAATAGTCTTGATCGCGAGGGTGTGAGATTGCTGAGTCCCTGTGACTCACAGATTACTGCCAAAACTAGATGTAGGTGCCGATGATGCCATTCCAGGGGATGCGACCGAACTCAAGTGGGAGTTCGACGAGGATTCAGGGCATTACTATGTTTCCTTTCCAGACGATCAGTAGTGGAGCCCAGTTGGGGCTATCAGGGATCTTTTGCATTTGGGGTTGTCTTTATTTTGGTTCCGTAGTCGGACCTGGTTGTATTCTGGATGATGTAATGCTATATTTATGTGTTGTGTGAAGTGGCGATTGTAAGCCAACTCTTTATCTCTATCTTATTCAGTACATGGGATGTGTAAAGATTACCCCTCTTGCGACATGCCTACTATGCGGTTATGCCTCTAAGTCATGCTCCGACACGTGGGAGATATAGCCGCATCGTGGGTGTTACACCGGTACACCCCATCGTGATGCTCGGAGGCACGGACTTAAGAGGGTACGCATGCCCACGAGCTCTCTCGAGAGAGTCTCGCGAGGATTAAAGACGCTGAAGATCTGGGGCAACAAGGCTTCGGCGAGGTGTGGTTGCGGGCGAGCCCAGGTGTAAACACCTACCTAGCCCCCACGCGCGAGATGCGCGTGGAGGAGCGACGGGCAACTGCCGCTCTTCCCGGGACAAGTTTGAAAAGGCGAACGAGTAAGAGAGAAAATTCCAACTCTGGTGAACGAAAGACGCGAAAGCTCCAAATTTCATTCAAGAAGTTGAAAACTGGCTACAGAAAACAAGCAAGAGAACAGCCGCGTCCGGCACCTAGACTAGTCTTCTTGTCTTCCCACCATCGCATAGCATGGAGCCTCCATTAGGACGTGGGTGGGAGCCCCCGTGAGGCCCAGGGGCGGCGCTCAGGAGACCCCGGGGCATGTACAGCCCCAACTCATTATTACACGAGAGTGTCACGAGCGGAGACCTTCACAGGCATGGGGCCTTGCTTCATGGGTAGAACTTCTAAAAGTGCTAGATGTTCTAGGCATTCTGGATGGGGATCCCATCCTGCGTCTCCAGGCACGCGGCGCCAGGCCTGGAGACATGGGCTATCCTGAACGGTCCCTCCCACATGGGTGAGAGCTTGTGCAGTGTAACGTCCAAGGTGCAGCTATATCTCCCACGTGTCAAGGCACGACTTAGAGGCATAACCGCATTTTGGTTTTGTCGCAAGAAGGGTCATCTTCACACAATCCCATGATCAAAATAATTCATACATCATTCAGAGTACATACACAAAGTCTGACTACGGACGAATCCAAATGAAAAGAAGACAACCCCAAATGCTAAATCCCGATCATCCCAACAGGGCACCACTACTGATCATCCGGAAAGGAAACATAGTAATGGCCAAGGTCTTCGTCGAACTCCCACTTGAGCTCGGTTGCATCACCTGCACTGGTATCATCGGCACCTACAACTGTTTTGGTAGTATCTGTGAGTCACGAGGACTCAGCAATCTCAAAACCCACGAGATCAAGACTATTTAATCTTATGGGTAGGATGTGGTTATGAGGTGGAGTGGCAGCAAGCGCTAAGCAAATATGGTGGATAACATACGAGTACAAGAGTAAGATGAGAAACTACGCAACGGTCGTAAACTAGAAGTGATCAAGAAGTGATCCTAACCTACTTACATTCATACATAACACAACCGTGTTCACTTCCCGGACTCCGCTGAAAAGAGACCATCACGGTCACACGCGCAGTTGGGGCATTTTAATTAAGTCAAGTGTCAAGTTCTCTACAACCGGATATTAACTAATTCCCATCTGCCACATAACCACGGGCATGGCTCTCGAAAGTTTATAACCTGCAGGGGTGTCCCAACTTAGCCATCACAAGCTCGCATGATGAATGAAGGATTTTCCTTCTCCTGGAACAACTCGATCAGTCTCGGAATCCCGGTTACAACACATTTCGACAATGGTAAAACAAGACCAGCAAGACCGCCCGATGTGCCGACAAATCCCGATAGGAGTCGCACATATCTCGTTCTTAGGGCACACCGGATGGGACAAACTATGACTAAAACCAACCCTCGAGTTTCCCCGAGGTGGCCTCGCAGGCTGCTCGGTTCAGACCAACACTCAAAGGAGCACTGGCCCGGGGGGTTGATTAATAAAATCCTCGGGTTAATTACTCCCTAGGCAAATTTTAGTTGTTATTAGAAAAATGGTAAAACCAAGGTTGGGCCTTGCTGGAGGAGTTTTATGCAAACAGAACTGTCAAGGGGGTCCCATGACCCCAACCACGTAAGGAACACAAAAATCAAGGAACATAACGCTGGTGTGACGAAAACTAGGGCGGCAAGAGTGGAACAAAACACCGAGCAAAAGGCCAAGCCTTCCACCCTTTCCAAGTATATAGATGCATCAATTAAATAAGAGATATTGTGATATCCCAACATATCCATGTTCCAACATGGAACAACCTGCAAGGCACCTGCAACTAGCAACGCTACAAGAGGGGTTGAGCAAAAGCGGTAACATAGCCAAACAACGGTTTGCTAGGAAGGTGGGTGAGAGGCTTGACAAGGCAATATGGGACGCATGATTAACAAGTGGTAGGTAGCGCGACATAGCGATACAACAAACAACTAGGAAGCAAAGATAGAAGTGATATCGGGGGTAATGATCATCTTGCCTACAAAGTTCTAAGGGTTGTCGAAAGCTTGCTCCTCGTAAACGTACTCAATAGGATCCTCGTTCATGAACTCGTCTCCCGGCTCTACCCAAAGCAAGAACACAAGCAATGGAACAACAATCAATCACGGTGCAATGCACAAGCAACATGATGCAAGACATGACATGGAATGCAAGATATGACGTGCAATGCATATGGGTACTCCGGAAGGGAAAGGGTGATCATGGCATCAACTTGGCAAACCAAGCATGTGTAACGCCCTCGATGCGGCTATATCTCCCACGTGTCGAAGCACGACTTAGAGGCATAACCGCATTGAAAGCAATGTCGCAAGTGAGGTAATCTTCACAACAACCCATGTAATACAATAAGGGAATAAGAGTACATAGTTGGCTTACACTCGCCACGTCACACAAATAACATGAATAACATTACATTCATCCAATTACACTCAAGGTCCGACTACGGAAGCAAAATAAAGATAAACCCCAATGCAACATAGTCCCCGATCGCCCCAAATGGGCACCACTACTGATCATCTGGGAAAGACACGTAGTAACGACGAGAGTCTTCATCGAACTCCCACTTGAGCTCGGTCATATCGTCTAGAGCGGTATCATCGGTCCCTGCATCTGGTTTTGGAAGGAATCTGTGAGTCACGGGGACTCAGCAATCTCACACCCTCGCGATCAAGACTATTTAAGCTTATAGGTATGGTAAAAGGTATGATGTGGAGCTGCAGCAAGCGACTAGCATATTTGGTGGCTAACATATGCGCAAAAGAGAGGGAGAAGAGAAGGCAAAGGCACGAGCGACAAACTATGATCAAGAAGTGATCTTAGAACAACCTACGTCAAGCATTACTCCAACACCATGTTCACTTCCCGGACTCCGTCGAGAAGAGATCATCACGGTTACACACGCGGTTGGTGCATTTTAATTAAGTTAAGTTTCAGGTTTTCTACAACCAGACATTAACAAATTCCCATCTGCCCATAACCGCGGGCACGGCTTTCGAAAGTTCAAATCCTTGCAGGGGGAGTCCCAACTTAGCCCATCACAAGCTCTCACGGTCAATGAAGGATATTCCTTCTCCCAAGACAATCCGATCAGACTCGGCATCCCGGTTACAACACATTTCGACAATGGTAAAACTAAACCAGCAAAGCCGCCCGAATGTGCTGACAAATCCCGATAGGAGCTGCACATATCTCGTTCTCAGGGCACACTCAGATGAGCCAGACGTCGGGTAGGCCAGCCCAGAGTTTCCCCTGGTAGCCCCGGACATCGCTCAGTTGGACCAACACTTAGAGAAGCACTGGCCCGGGGGAGGGGGGGGGTTAAAATAAAGATGACCCTTGAGTCCGCGAAACCCAAGGGAAAAAGGCTAGGTGGCGAATGGTAAAACCAATGATGGGCCATGCTGGAAGAGTTTTATTCAAGGCGAACTGTCAAGGGGTTCCCATTATAACCCAACCGTGTAAGGTACGCAAAATCCGGGAACATAACACCGATATGACGGAAACTAGGGCGGCAAGAGTGGAACAAAACACCAGGCATAAGGCCGAGCCTTCCACCCATTACCAAGTATATAGGTGCATTAAGATAAACAAGATAATATTGTGATATCCCAACAATAAACATGTTCCAACAAGGAACGATCTCCAATCTTCACCTGCAACTAGCAACGCTATAAGAGGGGCTGAGCAAAGCGGTAACATAGCCAAACAACGGTTTGCTAGGACAAGGTGGGTTAGAGGTTTGGCACGGCAATATGTGGCGTCGTTCTGGGAACGGGGGTCCCCAGACTTGCTTGCCTGCGGCGTGGCTCAAAGGGGGGCCCAGCACGGCCCATCTTCATCAACACAGACCCAAGACCCTCGCGAGGGGCCAAGCCACGCGGGGCGGACGACACGGAGCTTCCTTAGGCACGGCCTCATCAGGCTGGCTCGCGAGGAGGCGGAGAGATCAAGGCGGGGTACCTCACGAGGTGCCCGTGACGCAAGCCATGACGACCAAGGGCGCCAGGCGGGCGCCAGCCCGCGTAGTGTCCTCCTTTCCTCTTTGGTGCAAAGGGAGCAAGCGCAGGCGAGAGCATCAAGCAAAGGCACCCGTTTCGGTGCAATGAGACCAAGACCAGCCCAACGGCAGGGAGGAAGTCATTGTGGAGCCCAAGCCAGCGTCACCACCCGAGCCTTTGGCAGGCGAGGACCAACTTTAGTCAGGATAAGTGTACCAGATGTTCCCCTTCAAAATGGCCAATTGTTGGCGCCCTTCCCGCTTAATATTTGAGAAGAGGCCCAGGGCCTTTGCCTATAAATAGGACTAGCCACCTCCAGGGTAGAGAGGATCGGCCAATCCAGAAACAAGCTGGGATCGGATCGAGTAGCATCATGCAGAGAGAGAGAGAAGGGTGACTGAACTCCTCCTAGCAGTTCATCCCCCAGCAAAGAACAGACCCTAGCGAGGCTGTTCTTCCTTGTATTGCTCATCATCATCAGCCCAAGAGGCAATCCACCACACCACAAACTAGAGTAAGGTATTACACCACAATGGTGGCCCGAACTAGTATAAACCCTGTGTCTCTTGTGCTGTTCTTTCCATAGCTTAGATCTTAGCGTGGTGGTGGGGTGCACGTAGGTAGAAGGCGAAATCTCCACGCGCACCCCAGTGTTCGAACCTCAAGGGTCTGCCGGAACCCGAAATCCGACATTTGGCGCGCCAGGTAGGGGTGCGTCGGGATTCGTCTTCCACCGCCCCGTTCTCCTCCGACCATCGCGTCCATGTCTGACGCTCATCGGGCTCGCGCCGAGCGCCGAGCCGCTCTCGCTTCCCGCGTCGCCCAGACGGCTCCTGTCGGCGGGCGTCCTCGCCGTTTCCCCGTCACCTGCCGTCAACGCTGCCACCGGCCCGGCGGGAAACGAGCAGCAAGAGTCGTCTCAGCATCCGTCCGTGCGGCAAGACGGCCGCACTGCTACTCCCTCGCTCACCCCAGCTGGTTCTTCGTCCCGCGCGCTCCGCGCACCCATGGAGGCTCGAGCTGCGCTCATCGCGGCAAACGAGCTCCTGCGCTACCGTCCCGTTGATGACGTCTACGAAGAATGGCTCGACCGCGTCGCCGAGATCGTCCGCGTCGCGGGGGGATCTCCTGCGCCATCCGTTCCGCTGCACCGCACCCCGCCCTGCGCGGGCGACGAAGCTCCAGGGGCGCCCCAGCCGCCTTCTCCTCAAGAAGGCGCCCAGGCTCCAAGGCGCGTGGCCCCTGGGCGGAACCCGCTCCGTCAGGTGCCAGCACGGCAAGAGCAGAGCTGCCATGAAGTCCCTCGCCCGCAAGAAGCTGCCCGGGCGCTCCCTGCTCCAGCACGTCGCGGCCATGCTCCTGCTCCCGCATGTCGAGACCCCGCGCTGCTCCCAGCTGCAGTGCATGGGGACCTGCAAGACCAAGCTCTCCGTCACCCAAGGCCTCCTGTGGCCACAGCAGGCTGCCGTGCCTTCACCACCGAGCTACGCAGCGTCGCGTGGCCCGGCAAGTTCAAGCCAGACCTGCCTCCTCATTACGACGGCACGACCGACCCTGCGGAGTTCCTCCAGCTCTATGAGCTGGGCATCGAAGCTGCCAACGGAGACGAGAAGGTCATGGCGAACTGGTTTCCCATGGCGCTCAAGGACGGGGCCCGCACCTGGCTCCTGAACCTAGCTCCAGGCACGATCTCCTCCTGGAACGAGATGCGCACCCGCTTCATCGCCAACTTCCAAAGTACTCGCAACCGGCCACCCGCCGTGAGCGATATGCGCCGCATCAAGCAACAACCCGGAGAGACCCTGCAGAAGTGCATCCAGCGCTTCAACAACGCACGCCTCAAGATTCCCAAGGTGACCGAGGAGGCCATCATCTCAGCCTTCTCCGACGGCGTGCGCGACGTTAAGATGAAGGAGGAGCTGGCGATGCATGAAGACCTGTGCACTTCCTTGGAGCTGTTCAACTTGGCGACCAGGTGCGCCAGGGCTGAGGAAGGGCGTCTCTCCCTCCTCGAGCTGCCTGCCGCAGACCCGGAAGAGAAGAAGCCCAAGGCCAAGGTTGTGAAGCGCAAGGGGGCTGCCGTGCTCGTGGCAGAACCAGACACCAAGCGGGGCAGAGATCAGCCCGAATCTTCCAAGGGCAGTCGGTACTATGTGTACCACGACCTCCACACCCACAACACCAACGAATGTCAAGAGCTCCGAGCCGTGCGAGAAGGAAGGATCGGCCGTCATCCCGACCGCGGTGACCGGGGCTACGGTCGAGGAGGAGGAAGGAATGCAGGACGCTGGGAAGACCGCTGCCCGCGCCAAGGGTGGCGCGATCGACCTCGCAAGGATCGTTGGAAAGACCTGCCTCGCGAGGATCGCCCGCAAGGCAACACAGGCCTCCCTCCGCTGCCGCCGCAGCCAAGGAGAAACGAGGACCGCCATCAGGACGAGGGGGCTGGGGGCTTCCAGGAGCCGCGCGCGATCGCCTGCATCCTGGGCGAGGCTCAAGCCCCAGCTTCTCAACGCATCTTCAAGCAGTTCGCTCGCGAAGTGAATGCAGTCCTCCCCAAGCTCGAAGCCACGCGCCCTCTCAGGTGGTCGGCGGATCAGCTCAAGTGTGCGGCCACGACCGGAGTCCTCCCGATGCTTTGTTCCCCAATCATCAGCAACGTGCTGGTCACCAGGACCCTCATCGATGGCGGGGCAGGGCTCAACGTCCTATCCATGGAAACATTCAACAATCTCCAAGTGCCCTACAACCAGCTTCAGCCAACCAAGCCTTTCTCCGGAGTCACCGACGGCTCCACGGTCCCGATTGGGCAGGTCTGCCTCCCTGTCACCTTCGGGGCACGCAACAACTACCGCACCGAGCTCATTGATTTTGACGTTGCTCCCATTCGCCTGCCGTACAACGCCATCCTTGGGTACCCAACCTGGCCAAGTTCATGGCCGTAACTCACCACGGCTACAACGTCCTCAAGATGCCAGGAAGTGGCGGAGTCATCATGGTGCCATGTGAAGAGAAGGACGCGGTGTGTTCCCTGGAACGAGCCTTTTAGGCCGCATCACTAGAAGACCCGGATCGCGGAAGCAGGAGGCTTCCCGAGGCCACCCCCAAGAAGAAGAAGACATCGTCCGGCCCGGCTCCTCAGGAGGCAGGATCCTCAGGGCCCGCGCCTGCCTAGGGGGAACCTCCTTCCATCGCATAGGAAAGCGCGCCCGGCGCCCTCCTCAGGCAGGGCTCGAGGGCTCTCCCCTGGAGGGCCACCGACCTGGCTAGGGTCACGAGGGAGGCGCTTGGGCACCACATGGAGGCGTGTTTCGAAGCACGTTTCCCTCAAGAAGGAGTAAGGCAAGGAGGGCCAGACCCTCATGAGTTCGTCAGCAAGGCCATTCAGGAGCTACAGGAGTCAAGAGTCATGAGAGGCGGCCGCCGCCTACCAGCTGTGGCTCCCCATCCAGGCGAGGATGGTGGGCTACGCGTCTGCATCGACATACCAGGGCTCAATCGAGTCGCCTCTCTGGAGCGCCTCTGGCCCTCGCGAGTGGGGCGCTGCGAAGGTCCACCCCACAGCTACGTTCGCATGCCTTACGGCTTGCCGAGCGCGGCTGCCACGTATCAGCGCCTCATGAGGGGCATCATGGAGGCTCAAGAGGCCAGGCGTTCCGCAGCCCTGGCGGAGATTGAGATGGTCCGCGAGGAGCCACCAGCGCCTCCGGAGCCTCCTGAGGCCCTTGGGCCTAGGGGCTCATGAGGATCGGCTTCCGCAGTCCACCGAGTCTGCTACACCAACGCTGCTTCGTCCTCAACATCATCAGGTGACATCTTTCAAGTTTCATTTCCAGCTGGGAGTGCCCCCAGGGCTGCATTATTCCCAGGCCGCATGGGTCCGTCCCTGCGGCATGTATCCCTTTTATTTCATGTTGTTAGCTTACTTTGTTGGGGGCGCCCCTCGGGCTGCATCATCCCCAAGTCGCTCGGGCCAGACCCAGTGGCACGTATCCCTTTAGCGTTTATTTCCGGCTGTGCGTTCGACCCACCATGCTTGATTATTTGATGCCGGTCCATGGCACCTCTTCTTCTCCATGCCGACCACTTGCACGTTAAAGGGGGGGGGGTACCTGAGCATTGCGACTCAGGGCTCTTACTGGCTCTCCAGCCCTCACCCTCTGGCCTTGTCCACGGCATCGCGACCTGGCATACCAGCGACGGCTGAGACCAGCTCGAGGGCCGGGACCCGAGGAAGTAGAGTGCCGGCATCTAACCAAATTTGCAGGAACACATCACAAGATAAGGCCCAGTGCTAGGCGCAACCCGCCTAGAGGTAGGGCCCCGTGAGTCCCGCGCTGGCTCACAGGTGCCCAGATACACCTCGCCAGGCCCTACCGTGCCAGCCATGTGTCAGGGTGGGGCTGTACACGCCCCGGGGGCTCCTCCCGGAGGGGAGCCCCCTCCCACGTACCAGTGGAAGCACCATGCTCCGCGCTGGCTGACGACACTGCCGAGGAGCGGCTATGCCCGTACACATACGGAAGCGCTATGCTCCGCGCTGGTGATAAACAACTGAGGGTGGCCCCCGGGCCGCATTAACCTCAGGGATCCCAGAGCTCAGTGTCTAGCCTCATCGTAACGCCTCCCCTCGGGAGTGCCGCGCGAGGGGGCTGGGCACGGGGGCTGCACCTGGGTCACGCCCAGATGCATGCCACCCAGCCAGGCCCCCCAGGCCTGGTTCGTTGCACGTCTCTCCCCGAGCGAGCCAAGGTACGAAGGCCGTTTGAGCGTCAAGGGGGACTCCTGAGCATCGCGACTCAGGAGCCTAACTGGTCACGTAGCCCCTCACTCCTTGGTCCCGTCCTGGTTTCTGGTCGGGGCTAACGGCGGCTGAGGTATGCGCGGGGTCGGGCTCTGTAGACGTAGAACGGTAGATCCACCCACATCTCACCTCCCTACTTGTTGTTCGTGCGCCAAGGGGGACTCCTGAGCATCGCGACTCAGGAGCCTAACTTGTCACGTAGCCTCTCACTCCTTGGCCCCGTCCTGGTTTCCGGTCGGGGCTAACGGCGGCTGAGGTATGCGCGGGGCCGGGCTCTGCCGGCGTAGAACATAAGCAAGTAGGAAGGAAAAGCGCAAATTTCAATGAATTCAAAAGCAAATATTACAGTCCACACTGTTATCTCAATGCCAAACGCAAGTTTAAATGCCTCCCCAAGGCATGATACATGTGCAGGAATTGAAGGCAGGACAGGAGCCACAACGAAGTCACTTGTCAGCGGCGGAGCAGCGCGGAGTGGCTTCGCCTCATGGAGCAGCAGGGTCGGCAGCGCCTCGCTTCGGCTTGGTGCTGAAGGCCCGGAACCTCCCCAGCAGAGCCTCCGCGCGACCCTTCACGGCCTCGGCAGCGGCAGCGGCACGCTCGCCGCTTGCTGGCTCCAACAGGCTGTCGAGGTCGACGCTGGGATCGCGAAGGTAGATGTGGGTGAGGACCCGCGTCAGCGCTGCAGAAGACAGGACACGCGCCTCGGCCTCGGCCGTGGGGCCAAGGCCAAGGGCGACATCTTCAAGAGCGTGAACCAGGAAGGGAAGCAGCTTGGCGGGGCCGTCCTCGGCGCCAGCCAGCGGGCTCTCCAGGCCGCTGTCGTAAAGCGTCCTCAGCGAGGAGCGAGCCTTCGCCTCCATCTCCGCGAAGGCCACGCGGTCCTCAGCAAGAACCTGGGCCTTGTCGTCCAGCTCGACCTTCCTCGCCCCCAACTCCTGCTCCAGCGCGCCTAGGCGGTCACGACGCTTCCTGAGCTTGGCCTCCCGGTCCTTGACGGCCGCCTCGCGAGCCTTCACGCCTTCTTCCTGCTCTTGGCGAAGGCGGGCCTCTTTCGTGAGCTGGTCCCGCAGGCCTTGCAGCTCGTCCTCCAGCACCTTGCAGTGACCACGGACGTCGACCATCTCCCCCAGGGCTGCATCACGAGCAACCTTTACCTCAAGGACGGCCTGCCTCTCCTCATCGCAAGCCGTCGAGGCCTGGACCAGCGCCGCCCGAATCGAAGCGTTGGAGCGAATCCATCCTGAAGCCAGCTCCAAGCGCCCGGCCACTAAGCGAGGGTCGGCGCCAAGAAGATCCTGCCGCAGCCGGCCCAGCTCAGCAGCAGCACGATCCAGAACGGCAAGAGGAGTTAGAGAGATAGCAGTCGGTGGAGTAGGAGGAGAAGGCGGCGGCGCGACCACAGCATCCTGAGGCGGAGCCTGCTGCGCCCCAATGGCTGTGGTGGCGGCAGTAGGCAAAGGCACCTCGGGAGTCGCTTGGGCCATGGGGGCTGAGCTCGCCCCAGCCGGCTCAGCCAGGCCTCGCGAGGACGACCGGGCAGGAGAGGCCCGTGCGTCGCGGTCACCTTCCTTCGCGGGCAGAGGCGCTGCCCTGGATGGAACCTCAGGAGCTCCCTTCAGCTTCTTTGCTGCGGGCGCCAGCCTATCCAAGAGACGCGGAGGACAAGCCTCAGCAGCAGAACAAGAAATAAAGACAAGAATCAAGCGCTTACGGGTCGTCGCCAGTGAGCTCAGGTAGCCTCCGACCAAATTTGAAGCCTGAAAGCCGGCTGGAAGGGTCAACCTCGGGAAGCTCGGAAGCGGAAGGCGCGTCTGCGGTCTGCCTCGGGGCCGGGGCAGACCCGCGGGAGATCAGCCCGGTCCTGTCCTTCTTCGGGATCGGGGGCAAAGCTCCCGCCGCCCTCCTCGTCATCATCCTCGTCATCATCACTCAGAGAGAGGCGGAGAGCGCGGGACCTGCGCCGAAGGAGGGGAGCCCTCGACTCTCCGTCAGTCGCCTCGGAGTCAGGCCCTTTTTCCCGCTCCCCTCCTTCCTCCTCGCTGGAGTCGTCGGAGGACACGTCCACCGGTTCCTCAGGAACCTTCGTGGGCACGGGCCCGTCCCCGTTGAAGACGGGCATGGACTCCACTACCTGCTCCTAGTCGTCGCGGAGGAACAAGGGCGTAGGAGCGCTCTCCAACCTCGCCACATCGCCCCCAACCAGAGATTGGAGGACCGCAGCCAGATCTTCGTCGGCCAAGACCGCGGGGCTCGGATGGGGCCTCCACATCGGAAGTGAGTACTGCCAAAGCGGAGCCAGCTGGTGCTCCAGGAATTCCCTCAGTAGCGACGCGCCGGTCAGCTTCGCCGCCGCCATGTTGGCCGGCCTCAGATCCACTTCCATCTTCTCCAACACTAGCTTCGCGCGGGGGTCCACGAGCTCCGCTCGACCCCAATCGCTGGAGCTCGTGGGTTGCTCCGTGGGCAAGATCAGCTGAGGGTGGATGCGCCCAGCATCTGCCAAGACCCACTTGCTCCTGAAGCCCTCAATCCTTTTCCCGGGGTTCGAAATGGCAATGGCGCCACCGTACGCGACGAAGCTCGTGCACGAGGAAGCAGGACCACGAGAGGTCCGGAGGTAGAAGTAGTGGCGCAGCAACTGAGGGCTGCACCCCTACGTGAGCCTCGCAGTAATAGGCGAAGATTGCTAGGAGAAGGACGGAGTTGGGGTGGAGATGCAGAGCCTGTAGCTTATAATGACGGAGGACAGAGAAGAAGAACTCGGAGAAGGGAGGCACCAGGCCAGCAGCAATGGCGCTTACAAAGAGCGGATAGAAGGTGCTCCCTTGGCCCTCAGGGGTGGCGGAGCCGGCCTTGAACACCTTCTCCCCGTCGATGCCCTGTGCCGCCGCCATGCAGCGCAACCGGGCGAGGCTCGCCTCCGACACATTCGGCGAATCCAGGGCAGACGAGTACCAAGCTCCGGCTGGGGACTGACGAGGTGCCATGGCTTCCTAGGTCACGCGGTCGAAGTAGATCTCGAAATTTTGGAGGAAGGAAGGAGAGGCACAGGAAAGGGGATCTAAGCAGCAACCGGAGAAAGCAAAAAAAGCAAAGCCTAGGCAGATGCCGCTCCTTTATCAACACGTGCGGTTGCTGAGGCGCTCACGTCCAATCAACCGCCACGCGGCTCCCAAGGCCGCAGGCTGTTACGGCCCGCGGCGCTTCGCTCTTGCCCTTTCGCCTCCCTACACGGCCAAGTCCGGGCGCGCCTTGGGCCCGGGGGCTACGGTCGGTGTTCTGGGAACAGGGGTCCCCAGACTTGCCTGCCTGCGGCCTGCGGCGTGGCTCAAAGGGGGGCCCAGCATGACCCATCTTCATCAACACAGACCCAAGACCCTCGCGAGGGGCCAAGCCTCGTGGGGCGGACGACACGGGGCTTCCTCAGGCACGGCCTCATCAGGCTGGCTCGCGAGGAGGCGGAGAGATCAAGGCGGGGTACCTCACGAGGTGCCCGTGACGCAAGCCATGACGACCAAGGGCGCCAGGCGGGCGCCAGCCCGCGCAGTGTCCTCCTTTCCTCTTTGGTGCAAAGGGAGCAAGCGCAGGCGAGAGCATCAAGCAAAGGCACCCGTTTCGGTGCAACGAGACCAAGACCAGCCCAATGGCAGGGAGGAAGTCATTGTGGAGCCCAAGCCAGCGTCACCCCCCAAGCCTTTGGCAGGCGAGGACCAACTTTAGTCAGGATAAGTGTACTAGATGTTCCCCTTCAAAATGGCCAATTGTTGGCGCCCTTCCCGCTCAATATTTGAGAAGAGGCCCAGGGCCTTTGCCTATAAATAGGACTAGCCACCCCCAGGGAAGAGAGGATCGGCCAATCCAGAAACAAGCTGGGATCGGATCGAGTAGCATCACGCAGAGAGAGAGAGAAGGGTGACTGAACTCCTCTTAGCAGTTCATCCCCCAGCCAAGAACAGACCCTCGCGAGGCTGTTCTTCCTTGTATCGCTCATCATCATCAGCCCAAGAGGCAATCCACCACACCACAAACTAGAGTAGGGTATTACACCATAATGGTGGCCCGAACTAGTATAAACCCTGTGTCTCTTGTGCTGTTCTTTCCATAGCTTAGATCTTAGCGTGGTGGTGGGGTGCAGGTAGGTAGAAGGCGAAATCTCCACGCGCACCCCATTGTTCGAACCTCAAGGGTCTACCGGAACCCGAAATCCGACAATATGGGAGGCATGATAAGCAAGTGGTAGGTATCGCAGCATAGGCATAGCAAAAGAGCGAGCATCGATAAAGCAAAGATAGAAGTGATTTCGAGGGTATGGTCATCTTGCCTGCAAAGTTCTCAGAGTTGCCTTAATCCTCGTAAGCGTACTCAACGGGCTCCTCGATCACGTACTCGTCTCCCGGATCTACCCAAGCAAGAACAACAAGCAAAAAGGAACACAATCAACCACGTGCAATGCTCAAGCAACATGATGCAAACATGGTATGATATGCGGGATGCGATATGTGATGCATATGCATGATTTGCAAAGGAATGATTGGACCTGGCCTCAACTTGGAAATACAAGAGTGCCACTGGAAAGCTGAGGTGATTTCGGTTGAAATCGATATAAAGATCACCGGAATCGGATGCACGGTTTGGAAATAGCAAGCAAAACAAATATGGCACCGGTCTGCGATTAACAGCAAGTAGCCTTCTAAATGCATCAAGATAAATACACTACTGCACTCAAACATAACAACAAAATACATGGCAGGGATCCACTCATAATTCTTGACAAAAGATGAACACTGAGCTATGGCTAATTCACTCAATAGCATGCTCAAAAAAGCATGGCAAAAGTGCAAAAGATAACAAGTTTCAGACTTAGTGAAATTAACAGCAAGTCAGGAATTTATCATCAGGAAGCAATGCTTAGAGCATGATAACTACATGCTACAGGAACATATCATAGCAAAGCAAGGCATGGCATGAATCCACTCAAAGCATACAACAAAAGTCCCTTAGTGACCATGAGACAAAAGGGATCAGAAAATACAATTGCAAGCATGTGAACATTGCAAAAACATAAACAGATTCAGACTTAGTGAAAAACTGGAGCATGGCAAAACAGATAACGAGTAGGCATGTTTACGGGCTCGATGCACTCACTATGAGGCATTGCATGACAAACTAAGCATACACCCAGAAAATAGACATGGCATAGAAACTAGACATGGCAAGAGCAATAACATAGCATGCACGGATCAACAACAACAAGCTCGACAAAATTGCTAAACATGTTAACAACTGCCAGGAACATTTTATAGCAAAAGTAGAGCTCGATTGAGTCAAGCTAGGTTGCTCCATAATTGCAAACAAAGACATGGATGGATAGAGCACAACCATATCTACAAAACATCCTTACTGATCATGCTCAAAAGGGGCACGGATCACTAGGAAACAACATGAACATATGGCATAAAAATAAGGACATGGCAAGGACTTAGTGAAAAACTAAGTCCCTGAAATCAGCATCATTGAGTAAGCTACTTTGCATGCTTGTGCTAGTCACCACAAAGATCACAAAAATACATGGCATACACCCCTGTAAAGATGGCATGGCATACATCAAAACACATGTAGAGCTCAGGATCATAGCATGCACACATTAATCATGGCAAAAATGACAAAAGTGCATTTGCTGAAACAGATCTGAAACAATCATCACATAGCCCTCTTCCAACAGCATTTCGGGCATCAAGATGAGCTCAAATGAAAATGGTGAAATGATGTACTCGTCGAGGCGAACATTTTGATATGCTACACGCGCGAATCGGAGGTACGATGAGGGAGTTATGGCATGTCAAAGTATGCCCAAAAGTTAGGGTTAGGGATGAAAAAGTCAACCCCGAGATTCTCAGATCTGCATCCAGCGCGGGTTACGAGGTTCATCGGTGCCGGAGTTGGACTTGGAGCCGCCGGAGAGGACGAGGGCGCCGAGGAGGAGGTAGCCGGGGCCGGATCCGGCGAGAGGAGGACGGTGCGGCGATGGCGGTGGTCGGGCGCGGCGCCGGCGTGGACTGGCGGCGTGGTGGTGAAGTCCGGCGCAGTGGCGGAGCTCGCCGGCATCGAGAACCGCGGCGGCGTGGCGGAGAACGCGGCGGCTGGAGCGGGCGGCTCGGGCGACGCGCGGGAGGAGGAGGACGGCGCGGGCGGCGCGATCCAGATGGGCCTCGGGCGCCGGACGCGGGCTCCCCGGGTCGGCGGCGTCGGGTCTGCGGCGCCATGTGGCGCGAGCTGAGTGGCGGGGCGGTGTGTCCGGCGTGCCCGAACACGTCGGGCGCGCTGAGGGACGAATGAACTAGGGTTTGGAAGGGGAAGATCCGGGATTTAGAATGGGGTGTCTTTATATAGAGGTAGAGGGAGCTATGAGGATCCAAATGAGGTGCGGTTTGCGGCCACGCGATCGTGATCGAACGATCTAGATGATGGAACAGGTTTAGGTGGGCTTGGGGACAGTTTGGAAGGGTGTTGGGCTGCAACACACACGAGGCCTTTTCGGTCCCTCGGTTAACCGTTGGAGTATCAAACGAAGTCCAAATGGTACAAAACTTTACAGGCGGTCTACCGGTAGTAAACCAAGGCCGCATGACAAGTCTCGGTCCAATCCGAAAACGTTTAACACCCGCACACGAAATGAGGTAGAAAGGGACACCAGAGGACATAGGAGCACCGGAATGCAAAACGGACAACGGGGAAAATGCTCGGATGCATGAGACGAACATGTATGCAAATGCAATGCACATGATGAGATTATATGAGATGCATGACAAAGACGAAAACACCCGAAGGCAAAAACCCGACAATGAGGAAATATCATAACTTAGTGTCGGAAACGGCAAGAGTTGGAATACCATTAAGGTAGTTACATCCGGGGTGTTACAACACTCCACCACTACGAAAGGATCTCGTCCCGAGATCTAGGACTGTAAAAACTCCGGGTACTCAGAACGGAGGTGATCCTCGCGTTCCCAGGTGGCTTCACGGTCAGAATGATGTGACCACTTGACTTTGAGGAATTTGATAGACATGTTGCGAGTCTTGCGCTCAGCTTCTTCAAGAATAGCAACGGGGTGCTCATGATAAGATAGGTCTTCTTGGAGATCAATGTCTTCGAAGTTGACGGTGCGATCAGGAGTCTTGAAGCACTTGCGGAGTTGAGACACGTGAAACACGTCGTGCACTTTTGCAAAGTTGGAGGGGAGCTCAAGTTAATAGGCGAGATCGCCTCTCTTGCTGACAATCTTGAAAGGACCCACGTATCTAGGGGCAAGCTTCCCTTTGATACCGAAGCGACGAGTACCTTTCATTGGAGAGACGCGGAAGTAGACATGGTCTCCGATCTCGAAAGCCAAGTCACGATGCTTGCTATCATAGTAGCTCTTCTGACGTGATTGTGCGGCTTTGAGATTATCACGAATGACTTTGCACATCTCTTCTGCCTCTGTGATCAAGTCATTTCTGAGAAGTTGACATTCACCAGTCTCTGACCAGTTAAGAGGAGTACGACACTTCCTGCCATAGAGAATTTCGAATGGGGCCTTGCCCGAACTCGCTTGGAAGTTGTTGTTGTAGGAGAACTCGGCATATGGAAGACAATCTTCCCACTTCATACCGAAAGAGATGACGCAAGCCCTGAGAATATCTTCAAGAATCTGATTTACTCGCTCGACTTGGCCACTAGTTTGAGGATGAAAAGCTGTGCTGAAGCGAATGTTGGTGCCCATGGCCTTCTGAAAAGAATCCCAAAACTTGGAGGTAAAGATACTTCCATGATCTGAAGATATCAACTGCGGAATGCCGTGTAGAGAGACAATCCTGGAGGTATATAGCTCTGCCAATTGAGCTACTGAGATAGATTCTTTGATAGGAAGGAAATGAGCCACTTTAGTGAGTTTGTCGATGACAACGAAGATAGCATCATTGCCATGCTTGGACTTTGGAAACCCAGTCACGAAGTCCATCTCAATGTGGTCAAACTTCCATTCTGGAATGGCAAGAGGTTGGAGGAGACCATATGGTCGTTGGTGTTCTGCTTTCACTCTTCTGCAGACATCACATTCATTCACGAACTGAGCAATCTCACGCTTCATTCGAGTCCACCAATACGACTGCTTGAGGTCATGGTACATCTTTGTACTTCTAGGGTGGATAGAGAGGAGTGAATTGTGAGCCTCGTTCATAATGACTTTACGAAGGTCACCTTTAGGCACAACAATTCGATCCTCGAAGAGTAGAGTATCCTTGTCATCAAGGCGATAACACTAGTACTTGGGTTGACTCTTGGCAATCCCAATCTTCACCTTCTTCACCATAGCATCAAGAAGTTGAGCCTCGCGAATCTGATCTTCTAAAGTAGGAGAGACTTGGAGGTTGGCCAGAAATCCTTGAGGAACAACTTGCAGATTGAGTTTGCGGAAAGCTTCACAAAGCTCGGGTTGGTAAGGCTTGAGAATCAAACTATTGTAGTAAGCCTTCCTGCTCAATGCGTTAGCAATTACATTGGCCTTGCCTGGAGTATATTCGATACTCAGATTGTACTCGAATCATTTCGACCCAACGAGTTTGTCTGAGGTTGAGGTTTGGCTGAGTGAAGATGTACTTGAGACTCTTATGATCAGTGAAGATGTCCACTTTTCTTCCCAATAAGAGATGTCTCCAAGTTAAAAGAGCATGCACAACTGCTGCCAACTCGAGGTCATGAGTGGGGTAGTTCTTTTCATTGGGCTTCAACTGGCGAGAGGTATAGGTCACAACTTTCTTCTCTTGCATCAACAATGTACCAAGACCTCGAAGAGAAGCATCACAGAAGACCTCAAATGGTTTGGATTCATCAAGAGGAGTCAGAACTGGAGCAGTGACTAACTTCTCTTTCAGGGTGTTGAAAGCGATGTCACATTTAGGAGACCAGACGTACTTCACATGCTTCTGGAGAAGGTTGGAAAGAGGCTTCGCGATCTTTGAGAAGTTCTCAACGAACCTTCGACAATAGCTTGCGAGACCAAGGAAGCTGTGGAGTTGCTTCATGTTTTGAGGTGGTTCCCAATTCACAATTGCAGACACCTTATCATGATTAACCGCTATGCCCTTGGCAGAGATGATATGCCCAAGGTAGAGAACCTCATCGAGCCAAAACTCGCACTTTGAAAACTTCGCATAGAACTGATGTTCTCTGAGCTATCCAGCACCAAACGCAAGTGCTTGGCATGATCCTCCTTGTTCTTGGAAAAGACCAAAATGTCATCGAGGTAGACCTAGACGAAGTCATTTGTGTAGGCGTTGAAGATGAAGTTCATCATGTGAGAGAATGTTGGAGGGGCGTTGACAAGACCAAAAGACATGACAGTGTATTCATATGAACCATAGCTTGTTCTGAACGTTGTCTTAGGGATATCTTGCTCACGAATGCGAATCTGATGATAGCCCATACGGAGATCAAGCTTGGAGAATACTTGAGAACCTTTGAGTTGTTCAAACAACTCGTTGATGTTGGGAAGTGGGTACTTGTTCTTTATGGTCTTCTTGTTCAATGGACGGTAGTCGACACAGAGTCGGTCCGTTCCATCCTTCTTCTTCACAAAAAGAACACCACAACCCCATGGAGAAGAACTTGGTCGAATGAGACCCATTCGCTCTTGAATATCGAGTTGTTTCTTCAGCTCCTTCAACTCTTCAGGTCCAAGCTTGTAAGGACGTTTGCAAATAGGTTCCGTGCCAGGCTCAAGATCGATGACGAATTCAACTGGCCGGTGCGGAGGCATTCCTGGAAGCTCTTATGGAAAGACGTTTTGATATTCGCCAATGACCGGAATTTGAGATATGGCATCCAGCTCGCCCTTCTCATTGAGAGAAAACAGTCGGATGGTATCATCCCTTGTGGCAAAGACAATTACATCCTCAGACGAATGAGTCAATTGAATCTGCCTAGCAGCACAATCAAGTTGAGCCTTGTGCTTAGAAAGCCAATCCATTCCAAGAATAAGATCGATATCCGAGTTACCAAGGACCACTGGAGAGGATAGAAACTTATAGTCGCCCAACATGATAGTAACATCCGGGATCATAGCGCTTGCATTCATGAATTTACCCAGAGAAACCACTGATAACTGCCTAGGCAAATCTTGTAAAGGCAACTCATGCTTAGATACAAATGGTCTCGAGATGAAACAATGCGATGCACCAGTGTCAAAAAGAACTTTTGCAGGAATATCGTTAACAGGAAGGTTACCCATGATGACATCTGACGAGTCCTCTGCCTGAGCTTCATTCATCAAGTTGACCTTAGCAAACTTGGGGTTATGCTTGACCACTGTGGTGCTGACAGATCTCACAGGAGGAGGAGGAAGACGCCTATGATTGAAGCATTTTTTGGCATAGTGACCCTTCTGGTGACACTTGTTGCACGTGACCTCCGAGAGCAGATGGTGATACGGAGCACTTGATCTTGGAGCTTGAGACGAAGTCTTGTTCTGAAAGCTAGGGTTGGGGGGGGGGGAAATATCCATTGCCACCTTTGCTCTTCTGTTGATAAGGCTGACGGAACGGAGGAGGAGGCAGCCAATACTTTTGCTGCTTAGCCACTTGAGTTGAGGAAGAAGGAGTTGCATCTCTAACTCGCTTCTTGGAAGCACCGCACTTGAGTTGAGCAGTCTCTTGCTTCATTGCCATATTGTAGAACTCATCATACTTCTTCGGCTCAAAAAGGACGAGAGCTAGTTGGAGATCTTCTCTGAGGCCACCCCTGAACTGATAAGTCATGCTCTTCTCGTCAGGGACGTCTTGCTTGGCGAAACGAGCGAGCCTCTGGAACAGACTTTTATACTGGTAAACAGACAAGCTGCCTTGCTTCAGGTTGCGGAATTCCTCACGCTTGCTTTCAACAACACTCTGAGGAATGTGATGAGCTTTGAAGTCTTGACGGAATTCATCCCAGGTAATCACACGGCCTCCTCTGGAATCTTTGTATTGCTGAAACCATTCTGCAGCTTGGTCTTTGAGTTGGAAGGAGGCAAACTTGACAAAGTCCTCAGGCCTGACGTTACTGCACTCAAAATGCTTGCAGATATCCATGAGCCAATCATCAGCGTCTGAGGCCTCGACACAGTTGTTGAAGGTCTTTGGCTGATCAGTGAGGAACTGGTTGAGTGTAGCAAACTGATTCTGATTGTTGCCATGGCCATGATTCCCTTGGTTGCGCTCTTGCAGAATTTGCATGATCAGCTGCGTGTTTGCATTGGTAGCGGCCATCACAGCTTTCCATGCCTTCGGAGGTGGAGGTGGTGGTGGCGGATCCTGATTCTGACTCTGACCCTTAGCAGGAGCCATCCTAAAGAGGGTGATATCCGTTAGCATCTTGACAAACAAATTTTTTAAGCTGAATCAAATGGATTGAAATTGCACATATAGTCTTCACATCCGAACAGAATGAACGAATGCATTCCAATTGAAATGGTCACATTTCAATAAATTGAGAAGCCACTTAGATAGAGGTAGAAGAATAAAAACAAGGTACGGACAAGAACAAATACTTGGTGAGGATTACCCAATCCCAAACCAAATATCCGCGGAAGAACAACTAGAGCTACAAGAATTCCCACCTATGAAACTCCCGAACCTTTCCGGTTATGCAATCAGGTGTTGGGGATACAGGGGAAGCATAATATCTCACCCAACGCTAGCAAATCCTACATCCAGCTGTATCCATCCTTCAACACATAACCAAGAAACCTTCGGAAATCATTTACCTCAACCTTCGAAAAGCATCCGTTATACGAGTTATGGCAATACTCCCGAACTCCCGCCCCAGTACTAGGTGGCGTCGAGGTTATCTCACCAACAACTGCATAAAAGAGATTTTCGATGTCGGCGAAACTCAGGTATTCCAGAATCTCAATGATAAAATTGTGACGACAACACCTCGGAGCTCAACTCCCCGGGACACTGCCACAACCCCTAAATGACAGGAGGCACCAAGAACAATGTTCTCGTCACAAAACCATTGGAATGATTCCAAGATACCCGCATGATCCTAAAAAAATTAGTGAAATTTGAGAAGAGAAGAGTCAAAACTCTACGTCAAGATGCCTCACCAGAGTGACGAAGGGACTGAGGAGTAAAAAGAATTCCTAACTCTCCGATATATATAATTCCTAAATGACTCAAAACATTTTTTTCTAGACTCAACAACGCCAGCGATTCGATCAAGCAGGGGGCTCCTATGGTCGGGGAAGTCTCTAATTACCAACTTGTCACGCCCTCGATGCGGCTATATCTTCACGTGTCGAAGCACGACTTAGAGGCATAACCGCATTGAAAGCAATGTCGCAAGTGAGGTAATCTTCACAACAACCCATGTAATACAATAAGGGAATAAGAGTACATAGTTGGCTTACACTCGCCACGTCACACAAATAACATGAATAACATTACATTCATCCAATTACACTCAAGGTCCGACTACGGAACCAAAATAAAGATAAACCCCAATGCAACATAGTCCCCGATCGCCCCAACCGGGCACCACTACTGATCATATGGGAAAGACACGTAGTAACGACGAGAGTCTTCATCGAACTCCCACTTGAGCTCGGTCATATCGTCTGGAGCGGTATCATCGGTCCCTGCATCTGGTTTTGGAAGGAATCTGTGAGTCACGGGGACTCAGCAATCTCACACCCTCGCGATCAAGACTATTTAAGCTTATAGTTATGGTAAAAGGTATGATGTGGAGCTGCAGCAAGCGACTAGCATATTTGGTGGCTAACATATGCGCAAAAGAGAGCGAGAAGAGAAGGCAAAGGCACAAGTGACAAACTATGATCAAGAAGTGATCCTGGAACAACCTACGTCAAGCATTACTCCAACACCGTGTTCACTTCCCGGACTCCGCCGAGAAGAGACCATCACGGTTACACATGCGGTTGGTGCATTTTAATTAAGTTAAGTTTTAGGTTTTCTATAGCCGGACATTAACAAATTCCCATCTGCCCATAATCGCGGGCACGGCTTTCGAAAGTTCAAATCCCTGCATGGGAGTTCCAACTTAGCCCATCACAAGCTCTCACGGTCAACGAAGGATATTCCTTCTCCCAAGACAATCCGATCAGACTCGGCATCCCGGTTACAAGACATTTTGACAATGGTAAAACTAAACCAGCAAAGTCGCCCGAATGTGCCGACAAATCCCGATAGGAGCTGCACATATCTCGTTCTCAGGGCACACTCAGATGAGCCAGACGTCGGGTAGGCCAGTCCAGAGTTTCCCATGGTAGCCCTGGACATTGCTTAGTTGGACCAACACTTAGAGAAGCACTGGCCCGGGGGGGGGTCAACATAAAGATGACCCTTGAGTCCGCGAAACCCAAGGGAAAAAGGCTAGGTGGCGAATGGTAAAACCAATGTTGGGCCATGCTGGAAGAGTTTTATTCAAGGCGAACTGTCAAGGGGTTCCCATTATAACCCAACCGTGTAAGGTACGCAAAATCCGGGAACATAACATCGATATGACGGAAACTAGGGCGGCAAGAGTGGAACAAAACACCAGGCATAAGGCCGAGCCTTCCACCCATTACCAAGTATATAGGTGCATTAAGATAAACAAGATAATATTGTGATATCCCAACAATAAACATGTTCCAAGAAGGAACGATCTCCAATCTTCACCTGCAACTAGCAACGCTATAAGAGGAGCTGAGCAAAGCGGTAACACAGCCAAACAACGGTTTGCTAGGACAAGGTGGGTTAGAGGTTTGGCACGGCAATATGGGAGGCATGATAAGCAAGTGGTAGGTATCGTAGCATAGGCATAGCAAAAGAGCGAGCATCTAGCAAGCAAAGATAGAAGTGATTTCAAGGGTATGGTCATCTTGCCTGCAAATTCTCAGAGTTGCCTTGATCCTCGTAAGCGTACTCAACGGGCTCCTCGATCACGTACTTGTATCCCGGCTGTACCCAAGCAAGAACAACAAGCAAAAAGGAACACAATCAACCACGTGCAATGCTCAAGCAACATGATGCAAACATGGTATGATATGCGGGATGCGATATGTGATGCATATGCATGATTTGCAAAGGAATGATTGGACCTAGCCTCAACTTGGAAATCCAAGAGTGCCACTGGAAAGCTGAGGTGATTTCGGTCGAAATCGATATAAAGATCACCGGAATCGGATGCACGGTTTGGAAATGGCAAGCAAAACAAATATGGCACCGGTCTGCGATTAACAGCAAGTAGCCTTCTAAATGCATCAAGATAAATACGCTACTGCACTCAAACATGACAACAAAATACATGGCAGGGATACACTCATAATTCTTGACAAAAGGTGAACACCGAGCTACGGATAATTCACTCAATAGCAAGCTCAAACAAGCATGGCAAAAGTGTAAAAGATAACAGGTTTCAGACTTAGTGAAATTAACAGCAAGTCAGGAATTTATCATCAGGAAGCAATGTCTAGAGCATGATAACTACATGCTACAGGAACATATCATGGCAAAGCAAGGCATGGAATGAAGCCACTCAAAGCGTACAACAAAAGTCCCTTAGTGACCATGAGCCAAAAGGGATCAGAAAATACAATTGCAAGCATGTGAACATCGCAAAAACATAAACAGATTCAGACTTAGTGAAAAACTGGAGCATGGCAAAACAGATAATGAGTAGGCATGTTTACGAGCTCGATGCACTCACTATGAGGCATTTCATGACAAACTAAGCATACACCCAGCAAATAGACATGGCATAGAAACTAGACATGGCAAGAGCAATAACATAGCATGCACGGGTCAACAACAACCAGCTCGGCAAATTTGCTAAACATGTTAACAATCTGCCAGGAACATTTTATAGCAAAAGTAGAGCTTGATTGAGTCAAGATAGGGTGCTCCATAATTTCAAACAAAGACTTGGATGGATAGAGCACAACCATATCTACAAAACATCCTTACTGGTCATGCTCAAAAGGGGCACGGATCACTAGGAAACAACATGAACATATGGCATAAAAATAAGGACAGGGCAAGGACTTAGTGAAAAACTAAGTCCCTAAAATTAGCATCATTGAGTAAGTTACTTTGCATGCTTGTGCTAGTCACCGCAAAGATCACAAAAATACATGGCATAAACCCTTGTAAAGATGGCATGACATACATCAAAACACATGTAGAGCTCAGGATCATAGCATGCACACATTAATCATGGCAAAAATGACAAAAGTGCATTTGCTGAAACAGATCTGAAACAATCATCACATAGCCCTCTTCCAACAGCATTTCGGGCATCAAGATGAGCTCAAATGAAAATGGTGAAATGATGTACTCGTCGAGGCGAACATTTTGATATGCTACACGCGTGAATCGGAGGTACGATGAGGGAGTTATGGCATGTCAAAGTATGCACAAAAGTTACGGTTAGGGACGAAAAAGTCAACCCCGAGATTCTCAGATCTGGATCCGGCGTGGGTTACGAGGTTCGTCGACGCCGGAGTTGGACTTGGAGCCGCCGGAGAGGACGAGGGCGCCGAGGAGGAGGTAGCCGGGGCCGGATCCGGCGAGAGGAGGACGGTGCGGCGACGGTGGTGGTCGGGCGCGGCGCTGGCATGGACTGGCGGCATGGTGGTGAAGTCCGGCGCGGTGGCGGAGCTCGCCGGCATCGGGAACCACGGCGGCGCCGCGGAGAACGCGGCGGCCCGAGCGGGTGGAGGGGGGAAGATCCGGGATTTAGAATGGGGTGTCTTTATATAGAGGTAGAGGGAGCTAGGAGGCTCCAAATGAGGTCCGGTTTGCGGCCACACGATCGTGATCGAACGATCTAGATGATGGAACAGGTTTAGGTAGGTTTTGGGCCAGTTTGGAAGGGTGTTGGGCTGCAACACACACGAGGCCTTCCCTCAGTTAACCGTTGGAGTATCAAATGAAGTCTAAATGGTACGAAACTTGACAGGCGGTCTACCGATAGTAAACCAAGGCCGCATGACAAGTCTCGGCCCAATCCGAAAACGTTTAACACCCGCACACGAAAAGAGGTAGAAAGGGACACCGGAGGACATAGGAGCACCGGAATGCAAAACGGACAACGGGGAAAATGCTTAGATGCATGAGACGAACACGTATGCAAATGCAATGCACATGATGACATGATATGAGATGCATGACAAAGACGAAAACACCCAAAGGCAAAAACCCGACAACGAGGAAATATCATAACATAGTGCCGGAAACGGCAAGAGTTGGAATACCATTAAGGTAGTTACATCCGGGGTGTTACAGCATGCCACTGAAAAGATGGAGTGATTTCGGTCGAAATCGATATAAGGATCACCGGAATGGATGCACGGTTTGCAAATGACGAGCAAAACAAGAACAATGCAAAACTGTGCTTAACAGCGTCAAAGCACTTAAGATGCATCATGAAACTATGCTACGGCACTCCAACATAGGAACAAAGCACATGGCAGTGATGTACAAGTGAAGCTCTACAAAACATGAACATTGATCTGCTGCTAGAACTCACTAGAACAAGCCTAAAACAGCATGGCAAAAATGCAAATGGCAACAGTTTAACAGACTTAGTGAAAATACTAAACAAGGCATAAACAGCATCAGGTAGCAATGTTTAGAGCTAGCAAACAACATGCTACAGGAAGATAACATGGAAAACAAGAGCATGGCATGCTAGTACTAAAGGCAATGAACAAAACTACCTTACTGAACTTTAGCCAAAGATGCACGAAAAAGATGGTAGCATCAATGCAAACAGGGCAAGTGATATGAACAGTTTCAGACTTGGTAGAAAAACATAGCATGGCAGAAACAGATTCATGATAGCAACTTTGCAAGCTCGTGCCACTCACCACAAAGCATTTAATGGCATAACAAGGCAACCAATAGTAAGAAGACACATTTATGAAGCTAAAAATGGCAAGAGCAAGTTCATAGGGTGCATGGATAACTAGCAAAACACATGGCAAGAATGCACTTCCTGTTAACAAACTGAGAGCAACAATATTTAGCAAAAGTAGAGCATGGTAATGACAAGCTACACTGCTCCATAATTCAGCCAGTGGCATGAATGGATAGAGCATAACCATATCTTGAAACATCCTTAATGAACTTCATCAAAACATACATGGATCTAGTTTTGGCAACAAGTCAACATAGCAACATAATGTAAAGACTTAGCATAAATACTAAGTGTCTGAAATCAGCAACATCGTGTGGCCTACTTTGCATGCTTGTGCTAGTCACCACAGAGATCATAATAAATACAAGGCTTCCACCACTATAAAGATGGCATGAAGATGCTCCTAAAACATGTAGACATGATGCTCAAAGCATGCAGACAAAAAATGCTATGAAAATGACAAATCAGCAAGTTATGATGGATTCCAGCAGACAACATCATATAGCACTTTTGCAACGAAGATTAAGGCATCAATATGGACAGTAACATGCATGCAAATGACACCAACATGAAGAGCATCACAAGATGAACATTTCAATATATCATATGCGCAAATCGGAGCTACGAGCATAGAGATATGGACGGTCAAACAGGTGCACATGATGTAGAATATTTCGGGACCTAGAAGATATTTTACCTCGCGGATCTAGGGTTTCGGACGGCGCGCGAACCGAGGCAGGCGAGTTCGCCGGAGAAGATGACGGGGAGGTGGCCGACGGGGTCGGAGAGGGGCGCTCCAGCGAGGGGGGCGCCGGATCCGGTTCACCCGCGGCCGGATCTGGCCGGAGTGGGTGCGGGTGGCGAGGCGAAGGACGCCGCGGCGCAGGCGGGCACGGGCGGCAACCGGCGTGAGTCGGCGGGGCGGCAGAGCGGCGAGGGAGCCGGTGATGCTCCGACGCGGCGGCGAGGAAGTCCGGCGGGACGGCGGCGAAGGGTGGCGCGCAGTCAATGGGCCTGGAGGGCCTGCTGCGGGCTCACAGGCCGCGGCGGCGACATGTGTTGCTCTCTGACTGGCTGCGGGGTGGCGGCGGACGCGTCCGGTGCCGTCCGGACATGTCCGACGCATGGAGGAAGGGGGAGGTTAGGGTTTGATCCGCAAATTTTGGGGGGAGAGGCATATTTATAGGTAGATGGAGCTAGGAGAGTCCAAATGAGGTGTAGTTTTCGCCCACACGATCATGATCCAACGATGGAGAGCATGGAGGGGGTTTAGATGGGCTAGTGGGCTGTCGTGGAGGCGTGCTGGGCTGCAAAGAGAGAGGGGTTTGCGGTTACCCGGTTAACTGTTGGGTTATCAAACGACCTTCAAATGGAATGAAACTTGACATGCGGCCTACCGGTGATGTACCAAGGCCACTTGACATATCTTGGCCCATTCTGAGAACGTTTTTCTCCCTCTCACGAAATGAGAAGTGAGAGGTGCGATGGGTGCATGTGTGAGTGTCGGATTCCGAACTGGACAACGGGGAAAATGACCGGATGCATGAGACGAACACGAATGCAAAAGAGATGCATATGATGACATGATATGAAATGCATCACATGAACAAAATGCAAAACGAAAGACAAAAGCCCAACCACGAAGGATATAGCATATAACTTAACCGGAAATGGCAAGAGTTGGAGTTACAATTATGGAATGTTACATCTGGGGTGTTACAACTCTCCACCACTACAAGAGGATCTCGACCCGAGATCTAGGACTAAAAGAACTTCGAATATTCGGAACGAAGGTGATCCTCGCGCCCCCATGTGGCTTCTTAGTCGAAATAGTGAGACCACTTCACTTTCAGGAATTTGATCGACTTGTTGCGAGTTTTGCGCTCGGTTTCCTCAAGAATGGCAACGGGATGCTCATGATAAGACAAGTCTTCTTGGAGATCAATCTCTTTGAAGTTGATAGTGCACTCGGGCATCTTGAAGCACTTGCGAAGCTGTGACACGTGAAACACATCGTGCACATCTGAGAAATTGGATGGAAGCTCAAGTTGATAGGCGAGGTTGCCTCTTTTGCCTATGAACTTGAAAGGACCCACGTATCTCGGGGCAAGCTTCCCTTTGATACTGAAGCATTAAGTGCCTTTTATTGGAGAGTCGCGGAGATAGACATGGTCTCCGATATCGAAAGCCAAGTCACAATGCTTGTATCAGAGTAACTCTTCTTGCGTGATTGCGGGGCTTTGAGACTTTCACCGATGACTTTACACATTTCTTCAGCTTCTGTGATCAAGTTGTTGCCAAGAAGTTGGCGTTCACCAGTCTCGGACCAATTGAGAGGAGTACGACACTTTCTGCCATATAGAATTTCGAATGGGGCCTTGCCGAACTTGCTTGGAAACTGTTGTTGTAGGAGAACTCAGCATAAGGGAGGCAATCTTCCCACTTCATACCGAAAGAGATGACAAAAGCTCTAAGCAAGTCTTCGAGGATTTGATTGACTCGCTTGACTTGGCCACTTGTTTGAGGATGGAAAGCCGTGCTGAAGCGAATGTTGGTGCCCATGGCCTTCTGGAAGGAGTCCCAGAACTTGGAAGTGAAAATGCTTCCGCGGCCTGAAGAGATCAATTGCAGAATCCCGTGCAACGAGAAAATTCTGGAGGTGTATAGCTCTGCCAACTGAGCTGCCGTGATAGATCCTTTGATTGGAAGGAAATGAGCTACTTTAGTAAGCTTTTTAATGACAACGAAGATAGCATCATTCCCACGCTTGGACTTGGGAAAGCCAGTGACAAAGTCCATTTTGATATGATCAAACTTCCATTCTGGAATAGCAAGAGGTTGAAGGAGACCAGCTGGTCGTTGATGTTTTGCTTTCACCCTTCGACAGACATCACATTCCTTCATGAATTGAGCGATCTCTTGCTTCATTTGAGTCCACCAATACTACTGCTTGAGGTCATGGTACATCTTCGAACTGCCTGGATGAATGGAAAGAAGAGAATTGTGTGCTTCATTCATTATGACCTTCCTTAGATCACCTTTAGGAACCACAATCATGTCCTCGAAGAATAAGGTGTCCTTGTCATCAATGCGATAGCACTTGTATGTGGGTAAGCCCTTGGCAACACCCTGTTTCACCTTCTTCACCATGGAATCAAGGAGTTGTGCCTCATGAATTTGATCTTCCAAAGTTGGAGTGACTTGAAGGTTGGCAAGAAAACCTTAAAGAACAACTTGGAGGTTGAGCTTGTGGAAAGCTTCACAAAGATCTGGTTGGAATGGCTTGAGAATTAAGCTGTTGCAATAAGCCTTTCTGCTCAAGGCATCTGCAATCACATTCGCCTTGCCTAGAGTATATTCAACACTTGGATTGTACTCTTAAATCATTTTGACCCAACGAGTTTGCCGGAGGTTGAGGTTGGGTTGAGTGAAGATATATCTGAGGCTCTTGTGATCAGTGAAAATGTCCACTTGCCTTCCCAACAAGAGATGTACCATGTTATAAATGCATGGACAACTGCCGCCAACTCAAGATTGTGAGTGGGGTAGTTCCTTTCATTGGGCTTCAACTGAAGAGAAGTATAGGCCACAAATTTCTTCTCTTGCATTAACACGGCACCGAGACCTTGCAACGAGGCATCACAGAAGACTTCAAAGGGCTTGGACTTATCAGGAGGAGTTAAGACAGGAGTTGTGACGAGTCTCTCTTTGAGAGTGTTGAAAGCAACGTCACACTCAGGCGTCCAGGAATACTTGACATGCTTTTGGAGGAGGTTGGAAAGAGGCTTTGCAATCTTTGAGAAATTCTCAACAAATATTCGGCAATAGCTTGCAAGCCTAAGGAAACTGCCGAGCTGCTTGACATTCTGAGGAGGCTCCTAGTTCACAATTGCAGAAACCTTTTCCGGATTAATAGCAATGCCCTTGGCGGAGATGATGTGACCAAGGTAAAGAACTTCATCAAGCCAAAACTCACATTTGGAGAATTTCACATAGAATTGATACTCTCTGAGCTTGTCGAGCACCAATCGCAAATGCTTGGCATGATCCTTATTATTCTTGGAGAACACCAAGATATCATCAAGATACACCAGGACAAATTCATTTGTGTAGGGGTTGAAGATGAAGTTCATCATACGAGAGAATGTTTGAGGGGCAATGACAAGGCCGAAAAACATGACAGTATATTCATAAGAAGCAAAGCTTGTTCTGAATGTTGTCTTGGGGATATCTTCTTCACGAATGCGAATCTGATGATAACCCATACGGAGATCAAGCTTGGAGAACACCTTTGCACCTTTGAGTTGCTCAAATAGCTCATTGATGTTGGGAAGTGGATACTTGTTCTTGATTGTCTTCTTGTTCAATGGACGGTAATCGAAGCAAAGTCGGTTCGTGCCATCCTTATTCTGGACAAAAAGAACACCACAACCCCATGGAGATGAACTCGGTCTGATCAGACCCAGACGCTCTTGTTCATCGAGATGTTTCTTCAATTCTTTCAGCTCCTTTGGCCTAATCTTGTATGGACGCTTGCAAACGGGTTCTGTACCAGGCTCAAGATCGATAACGAACTCAAATGGCCGGTGAGGAGGCATACCCGGAAGCTCTTCTGGAAAGACATCTTGGTACTCACAAACAACTGGAATCTGAGAAATTGCGTCTAACTCGCCTTTCTCATTGAGAGAAAACAACCGAATGGTTTCATCACGAGCGGCATAGATGATCACATCCTCAGAAGAGTGTGTCAATTTAATTTCCTTGGCAACACAATCAAGGAAGACCTTGTGCTTAGAAAGCCAATCCATGCCGAGAATTAAATCAATATCAGAGTCACCGAGAACAATTGGGGAAGCCAGGAATTTATTGTTGCCCATCTTGATACCGACATTCAGAACCAACATACTAGAGCTCAAACGCTTAGCCGGAGAAACAACTCGCAATTCTCTAGTAATACATCTGTGTCAAAATTGTGCTTCGATGCAACAGGATATGACATGAAAGAATGTGATGCACCCGAATCAAATAAAACTTTTGCAGGAATATCATTAACTAGGAGATTACCCATGATCACTTCTGAAGAATCCTCTGCTTGAGCTGCATTCATCATGTTCACCCTTGCAGACTTGGGATTATGCTTGACCACTGCACTGCTTGAAGACCTCATGGGAGGAGGAGGCGGAAGGCGCCTTTGGTTGAAGCACTTGTTTGCATAGTGACCTTTCTGCTAACACTTGTTACAAGTAACCTCTAAGAGCGGACGATGATAAGGAGGAGGAGTACCACCTGTCCTCGGAGCCTGAGTCTGAGACTTGTTCTGATAGCCTGGGTTGGGTGGGTGGTAAGATCCATGGCCACCTTTGTTCTTCTGCTAGTAGGGCTGACAAAACGGAGGAGGCGGAGTAAGCGAGAACTTCTGTTGCTTAGCTGCCACTTGAGAGGAAGAAGACGATTGAACTGCATCCCAGATTCTCTTCTTTGAAGCCTCAAACTTGAGCTGAGAAGCTTCTTGCTTGAGGGTCATGTTATAGAACTGATCGAACTGAGTAAGCTCAACAAGAACGAGCGCTAACTGCAAATCCTCTCTGAGGCCACCCCTGAAGTGATAGATCATGCTCTTTTTATCAGGAACGTCCTGCCTTGCGAAGCTAGCAAGTTTCTGAAATTGGATGTTGTATTGATACATGGACATGCTTCCTTGCTTGAGATTGCGGAATCCCTCACGCTTGCTCTCGACAACACTTGTTGGAATTTGATGAGCTTAAAATCCTGGAAGAAGTCATCCCAGGTAATCACTCGACCTCCTCTGGAATCTTTGTATTGCTTATACCAATCAGCTGCTTGGTCCTTGAGCTGAAAAGAGGCGAACTTGACGTAGTCCTCAGGCCTGACATTGCTACATTCAAAATGCTTGCTGATGTCCACGAGCCAATCATCGGCGTCATGGCCTCGGCACAATTGTTGAAAGACTTTGGCTGATTCGCAAGGAACTGGTTGAGGGTAGCAAACTGAGGCTGATTGTTGAATTGCCCTTGACCTTGATTCCATTGGTTACCTTTACCTTGGTTGCGCTCTTGCAAGAGTTGCAAAAGCATCTGACTATTGGCATTGGTGGCTGCCATGATAGCTTGCCATGCCTCCGAAGGCGGAGGAGGTGGCGGAGGTGGAGGGTTCGCATGATCCCCATCATTGCGGTTCAGATTCAGACGCGTTGGAGCAGCCATCCTAAAGAGGGTGACATTCGTTAGAACCATGATAGACAGATAGACAAGCTGAATCAATCGATAGAAATTGCAACATAACGTCTTCACAATAAAAATTCGAACAAAGATTGAACGAATGGATTCCAAAGTTAACATTACACGACCATTAAGGTATAAGCCACTTAGACAAAGGTTGATGAAAGAAACAACAAGGTACGACTGGAACAAATAAGTGGTAAGGATTACCCAATCCCATACCAATTATCTACCAAAAGAATAACTAATAGCTACTTGAATTCCCACCTATAAACTCCCGAAACTTTCTGGTTATGCAATCAGGTGTTGGGGATACAGGGAGGCACAATATATATCACACAACTAACAAGCCATATGCTCCAACTGTATCCATCCGTCAACACATAACCAAGAAAACTTTGGAAATCGTGTACCTCAACCTTCGAAAAGCATCCGTTATACGAGCTATGGCAATACTCCCAAACTCCCTCCCCAGTACTGGGTGGCGTCGAGGTTATCTCACCACTAACTGCATAAAAGAGATTTTCGATGTCGGCGAACTCAGGTCTTCCAGAACTGCAACGACAAAATTGTGACGACAACACCTCAGAGCTCAACTCCCCGGGACACTACCACAACCCCTAAATGCCAGGAGGCACGAAGAACAATGTTCTCTTCACAGGAATATTGGAACGATCCCAAGATACACGCGTGATCCTAAAAAAATTAGTGAAAATGAGGAGAGGAAAGTCAAAACATCTACGTCAGGAGACCTCACCAGAGCGACGAAGGGGGCTGAGGAGTAAAAAAGAATCCTACTCTCCGATATATAATCCTAAGACTCAAACATTTTGCTCTAGACTCAACAACGTTAGCTATTCGATCAAGCAGGGGGCTCCTAAGTCGGGGATGGCTCTGATACGAACTTGTAACGCCCAAGATGCGGCTATATCTCGCACGTGTCGAGGCACGACTTAGAGGCATAACCGCATTTTGGTTTTGTCGCAAAAAGGTTCATCTTCACACAATCCCATGTACAAGAACAAGGATAAATAAATAGTTGGCTTACAATCACCACGTCACACAATGATCAAAATAATTCATACATCATTCAGAGTACACACACAAAGTCCAACTACAGACAAATCAAAATGAATAGAAGACAACCCCAAATGCTAAATCCCGATCGTCCCAATTGGGCACCACTAGTGATCATCCGAAAAGGGAACGTAGTAACGGCCAAGGTATTAGTCGAACTCCCACTTGAGCTCGGTTGCATCACCTGCACTGGTATCATCGGCACCTGCAACTGTTTTGGTAGTATCTATGAGTCATGAGGACTCAGCAATCTCAAAACCCGCGAGATCAAGACTATTTAAGCTTATGGATAAGATGTGGTTATGAGGTGGAGTGGCAGCAAGCTCTAAGCAAATATGGTGGCTAACATACGATTACAAGAGTAAGATGAGAAACTACGCAACGGTCGTAAACTAGAAGTGATGAAGTGATCCTGAACTACTTACGTTCATACATAACCCAACCGTGTTCACTTCCCGGACTCCGCTGAAAAGAGACCATCACGGTTACACACGCGGTTGGCGCATTTTAATTAAGTCAAGTGTCAAGTTCTCCACAACTGGATATTAACAAATTCTCATCTGCCAAATAACCGCGGGCACGGCTCTCGAAAGTTTGTACCCTGCAGGGGTGTCCCAACTGAGCCCATCACAAGCTCTCATGAACAACGAAGGATATTCCTTCTCTCGAAACAACCCGATCAGTCTCAGAATCCTGGTTACAAGACATTTCAACAATGGTGAAACAAGACCAGCAAGACCGCCCGATGTGTCGACAAATCCCGATAGGAGTCGCACGTATCTCACTCTCAGGGCACAACGGATGGGACAAGCTACGAGTAAAACCAACCCTCAAGTTTCCTGGAGGTGGCCTCGCAGGCTGCCCGGTTCGGACCAACACTCAGAGGAGCACTGGCCCCGGGGGGGGGGGGTTGATTAATAAAATCCTCGGGTTAATTACTCCCTAGGCAAATTTTAGTAGTTATTAGGCAAATGGTAAAACCAAGGTTGGGCCTTGATGGAGGAGTTTTATTCGAAGCAAACTGTCAAGGGGGTCCCATAACCCCAACCATGTAAGGAACACAAAAATCAAGGAACATAACACCGGTATGACGAAAACTAGGGCGGCAAGAGTGGAACAAAACACCAAGCAGAAGTCCAAGCCTTCCACCCTTTCCAAGTATATAGACGCATTAATTAAACAAGAGATATTGTGATATCCCAACATATCCATGTTCCAACATGGAACAACATGCAAGGCACCTGCAACTAGCAACGCTACAAGAGGGGCTGAGCAAAAGCGGTAACATAGCTAAACAACGGTTTGCTAGGAAGGTGGGTTAGAGGCTTGACATGGCAATATGGGAGGCATGATAAACAAGTGGTAGGTAGCGTGACATAGATATAGAATGAAAAACTAGCAAGCAAAGATAGAAGTGATATCAGGGGTAATGATCATCTTGCCTGCAAAGTTCTCAGGGTTGTCGAAAGCTTGCTACACGTAAACGTACTCAATAGGATCCTCGTTCACGAACTCGTCTCCCGGCTCTAACCAAAGCAAGAACACAAGCAACGGAACAACAATCCATCACGATGCAATGCACAAGCAACATGATGCAAGACATGGCATGGAATGCAAGATATGATGTGCAATGCATATGGGTACTCCGGAAGGGAAGAATGATCATGGCATCAACTTGGAAAACCAAGCATGCCACTAGAAAGATGGAGTGATTTCGGTCGAAACCGATATAAGGATCACCCGAAACGGATGCACAGTTTGCAAATGACGAGCAAAACAAGAACAATGCAAAATTGCGCTTAACAGCATCATAACACTTATGATGCATCATGAAACTATGCTAGAGCACTCCAACATAGGAATGAAGCACATGGCAGTGAAGTACAAGTGAATCTCTACAAAACATTAACACTGATCTCCTACTAGAACTCACTAGAAAAAGCCTAAAATAGCATGGCAAAAATGCAAATTACAACAATTTAACAGACTTATTGGAAAATGTGGGATTCTTGGATGTGGTAGCTGATTCTTGGTCCAAGCCTTGCCATGCTCCTAACTCTGCTGCCCTCATTTGCAAAAAAAACTAAAAAACTTATGCTATGATCTCAAGCGTTGGAGTCGGGGCATTTCAAAGCCGAGAATCATGATTCAGAACAGTAATGAGGCTCTTGCTCGGTTGGATGATATTGAGGACAAAAGAGCTCTTTTCACTCAAGAAAAGAACTTCAGGCGCATTCTTAAGGTCCACCTCAATACATTGCTCAAATATAAAAATGAATATTGGAGGAAAAGATGCACAATTAGGTATTTCAGATTCGCTGACGAAAACACTAAACTCTTTCAATCTCTTGCGACTGATAAGTTTAGGCATAACTCCATTGCCACCTTGCGGGATGGTGATGTGGTGGTAAGTGACCATGTTGGTTAGGAGGGAGTGTTGTATAAAACATACAAGGAATGCTTGGGCTCCTCTAAGCCTACCAGCATGCGTTTTGACCTCTCTCAGATCATTCGACGGATTGACGGCTTGGATGAACTGTCGGCACCCTTCTCGAAAGAGGAGATCGATGCTGTGATCAAAGAAATGCCGGCCGACAGGGCTCCTGGCCCTAATGGTTTTAATGGTTGCTTTCTTAAAAGTTGTTGGCAGATCATCAAAGAGGATTTCTACATGATGTGTCAGGATTTCCATGAGGGAAAGCTTGATATATCTAGCATCAGTGAAGGGTACATTACCCTGATCCCAAAGATCTCATCCCCTGAGACTTCCAATGATTACAGACCGATAACGCTGCTCAACTGTTACCTCAAAATTGTCACGAAAATCTTGGCTAATCAGTTACAGAAAGTCATTCTGAAAATCATTCACAAGAATCAATATGCCTTTCTTAAAGGGAGGACCATCCAAGATTGTGTCGCGTGGACATTCGAATATATTCATCAGTGTCAGACGTCGACACGTCAGATTGTGCTGCTCAAACTAGACTTCGCCAAGGCCTTTGACACAATTGAGCATGCACCAATGTTGGAGATCATGCGAGACATGGGGTTTGATGACAGGTGGCTGGACTGGATGGAAACTATTTTTGGCTCTGGTGTTTCTTCTGTTCTCCTTAATGGAGTCCCTGGTAGAAAGTTTCAATGCAAATGCGGGGTGAGGCAAGGAGATCCCCTATCACCGCTGATTTTCGTCCTCGCTGCTGATCTTTTACAAGCTGCGGTCAACGATGCTTTTGCTCGACGTCTGATTGACCTGCCAATCTCGTGCAATCGCAGTGGTGATTATCCTGTAGTGCAATACGCGGATGACACCATCTTGGTGATGCCAGCCTGCCCGATTCAAGCTGCTGGCATGAAGAACATTTAGAAGACTATGCTGCCTCGGTGGGATAGAAAATCAACTTCCACAAATCCCCATTGATCCCCATCAACATTGAACAGCGGTATGCGATGGAATTGGTGCATGTCTTTGGCTGTTCGATTGGCTCACTCCCATTCACGTACCTTGGCCTCCCCATGGGCACGACAAGGCCAGCGCTGTTGGAGCTCATGCCACTTGTGCATGGTGTGGAAAGGAAGATGTCCACAGCATTGTCTCTGATGTCGGCCGGGGCCAAACTCACTCTGGTCAACTCGGCTGTGACGTCGATACTATGCCATGTGCACGATCAAACTGCACCCTAGAGTGATTGAACACCTTGATAAACTGTGCATATGCTGTCTTTGGGCTAAGAATTCTGAGGATGGAGTTAAGAACAATTCGTTGGCAGCCTGGGAGTTGGTTTGTAGGCCAAAATGCAAAGGTGGTCTCGGTGTCATTAACATCAAAACCCAGAATGTGGCCCTTCTGCTGAAGCATCTCTTTAAATTCTATAACCGCGATGATGTCCCCTGGGTGAACCTGATCTGGGATGCTTACTGCATGAACAAGATCTGCATGTTGTGGACCCCGTCGGTTCCTTCTGGTGGCGCGACGCGATGTACTACATCTCAGCGATGTGTTTCGTGGTATCACCAAAGTCACTCTGGGTGACAGATCTTCCTCTCTGTTCTGGAAAGATGCCTGGTTTGATAGTGATTGTGATGTCCCCCTCATGGAGCTCTTTCCCAGGGCCTTCTCATTTTGCTTATGAGGATGCGTCCCTCATCAATGTTCTCACGTCCATAGATCCAAACATGCTCTTTCACCTGCCGCTGTTGGCTCAGGCTAGGGAGGAAGTGCGAGAAATCCAATGTGGATCGATGCACATACTTCTCTAGAGGGATTGCAAGGAAACTTGGGAATGCACACACTCGGTGGGGCCTATTCCTCTAAGAAATTCTATGATCACTTGGTGTAGGGTGGAACCCTAATCGGCCGACCTTTCATGAAAGGAGCGGATCCCGGAAGAACACGAGGAACACAAGGGGAAAAAGAGGGAAAACACAAGGTGAAACACACGAGGAAACACTAAACCAACATGAATAAGTCACACATGTGCTAGATCCTCGAGTACATAAGGAAAGATACACGATCCACGGACAATTAAGGACGATACAAGGGTAGCCGGTCTTCTCCGTGAGGAGGTCTTGAGTTCTTCCCTAAAAGGGGTCTTGAATCCGCTTGGGGGATCTTCTCCGGTGGAGGCCTGAATCTCCGAGGAGAAGGTATCCCAGTGGATGAGCAAAGCTCTCACACAAAATATGAGCTAATCCTTTGCTAACCCCAGAAAGTTGGACGAGGTGGGGTATATATAGTCTAGGGGGTAGAAGGGGTACACCGGCCTCGGCCCTTCACTATGCGCAGACAGGGAGGCCGGACATCTGGGCGTTGGGCCGGATGTCCGGGTTCACGGAGTGCCAGATGTCCGGGCTGGTGAAGGTGGCCATGTTGCTCTCGGGTTCGGGGGTGTCCGGATTTCCGGGCAGGAGGCCGGATATCCGGGACCTCGGGAAGGGCCAGATGTCTGGTCTTGCGGGGCCAGATGTCCGGGGCCTGTAGGCGCTTGGTGGTTGAGCAGCTGTAGTGGACGACGCTCCAGGGGCCGGATGTTCGGGGCCTGGGAGATGTTCTTGGCTCCTTCCGTTGGTTCTCTTCATCCGTGGACTCGGGGACTTGTCCGTCTTCACGTGCATCTTCGGGACGGTCCTCTTGGTACCTAATCATGCACGACATCTCGGACTTAGGTAGTAGCCATGTCTCATGCATAGAAAGTGGAAGTTCGGAGAGGAGTGAGTTCACCTTATCTTCGATAGCCTTGGCTCGGGCTCTTGTCATTGGTCCAAGTGGTGTCGTTGGAGGTGTAGGTGTGTCCATGGGGGTGATCATGGGATGCTCCGCATCATCTCCCCTCCCTTGGGGAAGGTCCGTCCTTGGATCGAAATCCTCATCACCATGGTAGGGCGAGAGATCTTTGATGTTGAAGATGTCGCTCACGGAGTACTTGTCACATGGGATGTTGATCTTGTAAGCATTGTCGTTGTAGCGTGCAAACACCTTGAAGGGTCTGTCTGCTCGTGGTCGATGTTTGACTTGCGTTCTTGGGGAAAGCGGTCCTTACGAAGGTGTAGCCACACAAGATCACCAATGTTGAAGACCATGGGGTGCTTCTTGATGTTGAGCTAGATCGCAAGTTGTTGTACTTGGCGCTTGATAGTATGTCTTGTATCTTCATGCACCTTCTTGAGATGAGTCACACGTGCACTTGTGTCCAAATTAATGCGCTCTTGGAGTGGTAGAGGGAGAATGTCCAATGGGGACAAAGGGTTGAATCCGTAGACGACCTCGAAGGGGGACTTGCCGGTTGTTGAGTGTCTTGCGCGGTTGTAGGAGAACTCGGCGATAGGTATACACTCCTCCCACTCCTTGATGTTCTTCTTGATGAGTACTCGAAGTAGAGCGGAGAGTGTGCGGTTGGTCACCTCCATTTGGCCATCGGTTTGAGGATGGTAAGCCATGGAGAAGAGTAGCTTGATTCCGAGCTTGGCACATAGGGTCTTCCAAAAGTAGCTTGGGAACTTGACGTCGCGGTCTGAGACGATCGTCTTTGGCACTTCGTGTAGACGCAATATTTCCCTACAAAAGAGATTGGCAACATGTGAAGCATCGTCTATCTTGTTGCAAGGAATGAAATGTGCCATCTTGGAGAAACAGTCCACAACGACAAATACCGAATCCTTTCCATTGCGAGTCCTAGGCAATCTAAGTACAAAGTCCATGCTAATGTCTTCCCATGGTTGATAAGGAATTGGGAGAGGCATGTAAAGGCCATGGGATTGAGCTTTGGACTTAGCTTTGCGACATGTAGAGCATCGGTTGGTGAGGCGGTTGACGTCGCGAAACATCTTGGGCCAAAAGTAGTTCTTCGAGAGCATGGTGAAAGTCTTGTCGCGTCCAAAATGTCCCATTAAGTCGCCTCATTGAGATTCCTACAAAAGCAACAAACGAAGAGAAGACTCGGGGATGCAAAGCTTGTTAGCTCTCATAAGATATCCATCTTTAACGTAATAGCGTTCCCAAGATGTATGCGTCAAACATTTGGCATACGTTGTAGCAAAAGTGGGATCATGCTCATACAAGTCTTTTATGTGCTCAAAGCCATTGAGATTCAACTCAAGTTGAGTAACAAGCATGCATATGCGGGAAAGGGCATCTGCCACAATGTTTTTACCCTTAATGTACTTGATGACATAAGGAAAAGACTCAATAAATTCACTGCATTTAGCATGATGCTTGTTCAACTTGGTTTGGCCCTTAAGATACTTGAGCGTTTCATGATCGGTATGACTGATAAACTCATGAGAGCGAAGATAGTGTTCCCATTCATGCAAAACGCGAACTAAAGCATATAGCTCTTTGTCATATATGGGGTAATTGAGTTGCGCTCCAAGAGTTTCTCACTCAAGTAAGCTATGGGGCGCTTCTCTTGCGTTAACACACCTCCTATGCCATTACCACTAGCATTGCAATGAATCTCAAAGGGTTTGTCAAAGTTGGGTAATGCAAGCACGGGAGCATGAGTAAGAAAATTCTTAAGCTCATTGAAAGCGGTATCTTGGGATGGTCCCCAAACAAAACGCACATTCTTCTTGCTCAAAGCATGCAAAGGCGAAGCAATGGTGCTAAAATCTTTCACAAAGCGACGATAGAAACCTGCAAGGCCAAGAAATCTATGCACTTGTTGCAAGTTGGTTGGTTGTGGCCAAGTCTTAATAGCATTGATCTTGGACTCATCAACATGAACACCCTTATAGGAAACAACAAAACCCAATAAAACGAGCTTATCAACGCCAAAAAGGCATTTCTCCATATTAGGATAGAGATGCTCTTTTCGAAGAGTTTGCAAAACGGTTCGGGCATGGGTGACATGCTCTTTGAGAGACTTGCTAAAAACAAGGATATCATCGAAGTAGACCACAACAAACACACCAATGTAAGGGCGAAAAACATGATTCATAAGACGCATAATAGTACCCGGTGCTTCCGAGAGACCCATAGGCATGACTAACCACTCATACAAGCCAAACTTGGTTTTGAAAGCAGTTTTCCATTCATCACCCTCTTGTATGCGGATTTGATAGTAACCACTCTTAAGATCAATTTTGGAAAAGATAGTGGCACCACTAAGTTCATCAAGCATATCATCAAGGCGTGGAATGGGATACCTATAGCAAACGGTGATAGCGTTGATAGGTCTACAATCGGAGCACATGCGAAAGCTACCGTCTCGTTTTGGCACAAGAATGACCGGGACGGCACAAGGCCTCAAACTTTCACGCACATGTCCATGGTCTATGAGATGCTTTACTTGCTTTTGTATTTCTTTGGTTTCTTCGGGGTTGATGCGGTAGGGAGCTTTGTTCGGAAGCAGTGCTCCGGGGATGAGGTTGATGCGGTGCTCAATGCCTCGTAGTGTAGGTAGTCCCGGAGGTAGCTCGTCGGGGAAACCATCATGAAATTCCTGCAAAAGAGAAGACAACACTAGAGGAAGAGTGTGAGAAGTGTTAGCTTGTGGTTCATTGTCCTTGCACAAAAGGACGTAGTGTAGGACACTAGATGGGTTCCCACACACTCCTCTTATCTCACTTTTGGTGGCAAATAGGACTAAGTTCTTCTTGTCGCTCATCGTGGAGGCGCTCGATTTTGGCTTATGGCGCTCACTCTCTTTTTGGTGGCTCGCTCTCTCACTATTATCTCCATGATGGGTGGCTTGCTTGTCGGCAACAACTTGGCTTGGAGACATGGGACAAAGTACGTACTCCTTTCCCTTCATCTTGAAGATATAGTGGTTCGTTCAGCCGTTGTGGATGACTCCTCTATCAAATTGCCATGGGCGTCCAAGGAGAAGGTGGCGAACGGTCATTGGAACGACGTCGCACTCTAAGGTGTTTTCGTAGGCGCCAATTTTAAGAAGACTTGTACTTGATGCTTGACTTGGATAGTGCCGGAGTCGCTAAGCCATTGCACTTTGTATGGATGTGGGTGCTTCGTCTTGGGCAATTGGAGCTTGGAACAAAGTTCTTCACTTGCTAGATTATGACAACTCCCTCCATCGATGATGACCTTGACGGATCTTCCATTGATGCCAGCCTTGGTGTGGAATATGTGGCACCTTTGGTCTTCTTCTTGGTGATGTTGGAGAGTCAAGACCTTGGAGACAACAAGAGCGGGAGTTGAATCTTCATCACAAAAGACATGTTCCTCTTCATCGTTCACTTGCCGGTGCATGGCGACTTGCTCAAGAGCATCCATTTCTCCTTCACTCATCGAGTCATAGGTGCCATCGTCGTTGAGGATCATGGTCCGCTTGTTGGTGCACTCATAGCACTTGTGTCCTCGGCCTCCGCATGTGAAGCATTTGAACGAACTCGTCTTGACGGTCTCATCGGTTGGAGTGGATGATGATGAAGCTCTCGGCTTGAAGTTACTTGTAGTAGGAGGATGACATGGAGTTGGCGAAGCTTTCTTGGAACTCGACTTGTCGACATTGCTTGTAGAAGGCTTGGTAGACGGTGTTGGAGTCGTTGAAGATTGGTTGTTGGAGAAGCCGTAGGACTTGGATGAGAACTTGGCATACTTGAAATCGTCTTGCACTTGACGTTCCGCCTTTGAAGCTTGATGGACTAGCTCGATGAGGTTCGAGTATGGTTGGAAGTCGGCGATCTTCTTGATAGGATGGTTGAGTCCATTCAAGAAACGTGCCATAGTTTGCTCATCGTCTTTTGTGACATTGGCTCGTATAATGGCAACCTCCATCTCCTTGTAGTACTCTTCAACGCTCCTGGTTCCTTGCTTGAGTAGTTGGAGTTTCTTGAAGAGGTCGCAGTTGTAGTAGGTAGGCACAAAGCGTGCTCTCATGACATCCTTCATTTGTACCCAAGTAGTGATGAGTGGTTCACCTCTTGCCTCTCGGCGCTCGATAACTTGTTCCCACCAAATGACGACATAGTCTTGGAACTCAAGGGATGCTATTGCGATCTTCTTCTCTTCTTCAAAGTTGTGCAAATGGAAGATTTTGTCGAACTTTAATGCCCATGAAAGATACTCTTCTGTATCGTTGCTTCCGTTGAACTTGGGCATGGTGAACTTGAGCTTGCCGTAGCGTTGCTCTTCGTTGTGTTGGGTCGGGGATGATGACGTCCATGTTGTTGATGATTGTCAAGCCCGTGTTGCTCTTGGTGAGGAGGGTTGTGAACCTCATGTTGCACTTGTCGTGGAAGAATTCCATTGTCTTCATGCTCTTGATGAACTTGATGTTCTTGGCGAGCTTGTGGAGGAGCTTGTCGAGCTCGAGGAGGAACTTGAGGAACTTGACGATGCATGCGATCTTGAAATCTTCGTTCATGAATTTCTTTGCGAAGTGCTTCTTCTTGTTCACGAGCTTGTCAACCTCGGTTGGCTATGGCTCGACTGGAATCTCGTAGGGCTTGTTGCGCCTCAAGTGCTTCAGCTTCACGGAGTTGTTGTTCTTGGCGTTGTGCCTCGGCATCTTGTGCATCTTGGTGTAGACGCGCTCGCTCTTCCTCTTCATGTTGGTGTTGTCGTTGCTGTTATCGTGCTAGTGCAAAAGCCTCTTGGGTTTGACGTCGTCGGTGCTCTTGAGAGTCGGTGTCGCGTAGAGGATTGAGGCTTGCTTGACGATCATTGCGCGCGGCACGATGAAGAGTGTTCGATGTCGGTGTACTTGAGCCAGAGAGAGTGAATTCGGAGTGTCGACATGAGCGGGTCCTTCTTGATGAAGACGAAGTGGAAGAAGAGCGGTTGAGCAACAAAGCGCGAATCTCGTCCATCCTTGCGTCATTCTCTTGCTTGTGATCATTGAGCTTGTGGTCGAAGTAGTCCCTTGTACGTTGCTCGGAGAGTCGCAAGTCAGCGGCGAGGTTGTCGATGCGTTCACTCATTTCTTATTGCTCTTGATGCAAAGCACGTTGTGCACAAAAGAGGTGGCTCTTGGTGACGTAGGAGTTCATGCCCTTGTCGTGCTCAATGAAGAGTGGGTTGGTAGAAGTACTTGGCATATCCATCATTCCAAGAAATATGTGAGTGGTAGAAAGAGAAGAACAAATACCAAATGCACCTTGACCGAAGTTGAAAGTGGATCGATGATCACTCCAATGTAGGACAAGGAAATGGCACAATTGGTACTAGTTCTTGTCGGTTTCTCACACCTACACAAGTAAAAGCTTACAGTGGAGCTTGGTTAGGATGGTGGCACAAAATTTGATGCAATTGTAAGTGAGCTTCAATAATGTTGGAAAAGATTCGCAAGATGCAATGTAACAAGTAGACCAAACATATAAGGTACACGGAAACACCCACGCAAAATGATAGGTGGGGTCGTGCAACCAAGGATGAGCCAAAATGTGGGATCCACAAAAATGCTCGTGTTGCACAACACTAGAGAGACGCTAGCACGATTGCACAATAGGCGGATACAAGAACTTGTGCAGAACCTACTTAGCAAAAATGCAACGACTTCTTTAATGTTGGAGCTCTTTTCTCATGCAATGCTTCACGAACAAAGATAGCAATTGTGTATGCGATGACAACTTTTTGACACAAGAGATGATACCAATATATGCGACAATGATGTATGTATGCTATGGGAAGTATGATCACTAATGTGCACAAGTCTCATTGCCGGCAATACTCAATGGCTAGTCTCGACGGGTAAGCAACGCAAAGGAGTAAGGCTATGATGGCTATCAATGTAATGGCAAGAATGATGTATCACGATACCAAGACGAGGTTACAGTTTCTTGCGGACGGTATGGTGTCAAAATGGTGGACCGAATACCAAGATGTAGTTGAGGTGGTCGTTGTTTGTAACGCCCCGTATGTAACTTGCCATATTTGTATTCCAACTCTTGCCATTTTCGGCACTAAGTTATGATATTCCTCGTGGTTGGGTTTTTTCTTCGTTTTGCATTTGTCCATGTCATGCATCTCATATCATGTCATCATGTGCATCGCATTTGCATATGTGTTCGTCTCATGTATCCGAGCATTTTCCCTGTTGTCTGTTTTGCATTCCGGCACTCCTATGTCCTCCAGCATCCCCCTTTTGCCTCTTTTCGTGTGCGAGTGTTAAACGTTCTCGGATTGGACCAAGACTTGCCAAGCAGCCTTGGTATACCACCGGTAGACCGCCTGTCAAGTTTCGTGCCATTTGGACTTCGTTTGATACTCCAACGGTTAACCGAGGAACCGTAAAGGCCTCGTGTGTGTTGCAGCCCAACACCCCTCCAAAGTGGCCCAAAACCCAGCTAGACCCCCTCCATCCTCTCGGCCGTTCGATCACGATCGCGTGGCCGAAAACCGCACTCCATTTGGACACTCCTAGCTCCCTCTACCTATATATATGTGCACCTCTCCAAAAATTTCCGGGCGAAACCCTACCCTAACCTCCCTCTGCGCCGCCGGACGTGTCCGTTTCGGCCGAACACGCCCGCGCCGACGCCCGCGGCCAACCGCCCGCCGCCACGTGGCTCGCCGCCGTATCCCACCGCGCCGGCCCGCGGGGCCCGACAACAGCCCTCCCCGGCCCGTGCGTTCGCCAGTCGCCGCCGCCCGAGGCCCGTCGCCTCCCCCGCGCGCCTGCAAGCCTCCGCCGCCGCCTGCGTCCGCGAGACGCCCGCGCCCGCCCGTGCCCGAGGAACGCCGGCGCGCCTCTTCTCCGGTGCCGGCCATCTCCGACGTCCCCATGCCAGCGCCGCCCCGTGCTCCGGCCGCCGCCCGCCGAGCGCCTCACCGTTCCGTCGCCCCCTCACCGGCTCCGGCCCCCCCCACCGGCGAGCTCCTCGTCGCCGGATCTCCTCTCCGGTCATCTCCCTCACCACAGCGCACAAACTCCGGCGAGCTTCGCCAGCCAACCTCAGGAAGCGTGTCCCCAGATCTAGATCCAAAATTCTAGGGTTGACCCAGTTTTCTTCCTAAGTCCCTAACATTTTCTAGCATGTTCATCGCATCATAACTTTGCATCCGTAGCTCCGTTTTGGGCATGTAATATATCAAATTGTTCGCTGGATGTGCTCTTCATTTCATTCCATTGCACCATGATTGTTTGAGTTCATCTTGATGTCCTAAATGCTGTTGTAGGAGTGCTATAAAATGTTAGTTTCTGTTTCTTAATAGATTATGGACATTTGTCATTTTTGCCATGTTTAATGTGTGCCTCCTATGAACTTGAGTTCTACATGTTTTTTGGGCTATGCCATGCCATCTTTACAGGGGTGTATGCCATGTATTTTTGTGACCAATGTGGTGACTAGCACAAGCATGCAAAGTAGCTCTCGTGATGTTGCTGTTTTCAGGGACTTGGAATTCTTCCAAGTCATTTCCCTGATGTTATTTTATGCCATGTATTCTTGTTGCTACAGAGTGATCCATGCCTCTTTTGAGCATGTTCAGTAAGGATGTTTTTGAGATATTGTTATGTTCTATCCATCCATGTATTTGTTTGAAATTATGGAGTACCCTAGCATGACTCAATCTTGCTCTACTTTTGCTATAAAATGTTCCTGGCAGATTGTTTACGTGTTAATCAATTTTGCCGAGGTTGTTGTAGTTGTTCCATGCATGCTATGAGATTGTTCTTGCCATGGTTAGCTACTTGATCATGTCTTCTTGCTGGGTGTATGCTTAGTTTGTCATGCAATGCCTTGTGGTGAGTGCATCGAGCTCGCAAACATGCCTACGTAACTCTATTTTTGCCATGTCCAGTTTTCTCCAAAGTCTGAATCTGTTAACGAAACTTGCTATGTTTACATGGGTGCCATTGTATCTTCTTATCCTTTTTGGCTTATGGTCAGTAAGGGACTTTTGTTATATGCTTTGAGTACTTTCATGCCATGCCTTGCTTTGGCATGATATGTTCCTGTAGCATGTTGTTATCTTGCTCTAAACATTGCTACCTGATGTTAAATCCTGACATGTTATTTTCACAAGTCTGAGAACCTGATATCTTTTGCACTTTTTCCATTCTTGTTTGAGCCTGCTATTGTGTGATTTAGCCATAGCTCAGTGTTCATCTTTTGTCAAGCATCTTGAGTGGATCACTGCCATGTGCTTTGTTGCTATGTTAGAGTGCAGTAGCTTAGTTTCTTGTTGCATTTTAGATGGCATCGTGCTGTTAATCGCAGAATAGTGCCATTATTGTTTTGCTTGCCATTTGCAAACCGTGCATCCGATTCCGGTGATCTTTATATCGATTTCGACCGAAATCAACTCATCTTTCCAGCGGTGCTCTTGGTTTGCCAAGTTGAGGCATGGTTCAATCTTTTCCTTCCGGAGCATGCATATGCATTGCATATCACATCTCGCATATCGTGACATGTTTGCAGCATCACTACAAAAAAATACACTTCCGTGATGATATGTGTTTGTCACATTAGGTCGCGTTTTTTGTCATGCATGTACATCCATGACAAATTTATGACAGAATCAAGATAGTCATACCTGTGCTGTCGTAGAAGTGTTCCATGACATTATCAAAATTATCATCACGGAAGTGCCCACTTCCATGACGATAAATCGCGCGTCACAAAAGTGCTTTCGTCAAGGGTGACCGACACGTTGCATCCACCGTAACGGAACGCCGTTAAGCTATTGGGTCGGGTTTTGGATCCGATAACCCCTTAACAGCCCCGACCAATGGGGATTTTCCACGTGTAAAATCATCATTGGCTGGAGGAAACACGTGTCGGCTCATCGTCGGGACAGATGTCATCCACTCATTGGACAGAAGGCGCCTATGATACGTTGACACGTGGCACGGCCCAACAGAGGCCCATTCCTATGAAAAGGTTGGCCTGTTTGACTTGGTCAAAATGTGGCGGGCCGGCCCATGGAAAGCCTGTTAACGACATGTTCGCATATAGCCCATTTACAACCCGCTAACCCAAGGCCCGTTACGCCCTATCCAAATTAGGCCCAGTAGCGTCATCTGGGCCGTCCAATATGATTCCAGCCCGTTTTCACTTCTGGCCCATGTATGGCCCATGACGTCTTTCGGCCCATATGAGGCCCTATGTAACTCTTGGCCTATTAACAGCCCGTGGTGAAACTGGCCTGTAATGAATAGTGTATCACTTTACACCCATTAACGGCCCGTGTGAAACTAGCCCATAATGAACAGTGTATCACTTTATACCCATTAATGGCCCATTATTCCGTTGGGCCGTCTCCAGCCCATGTTATCTTTCGGCCTTCTCAGAGCCCATTTATTCTTGGGCTCATTTCCAGCATTCATTTACTTATGGCCCGTTACTGTCATTTTCTGCTTGTGGGCCAAATTCAGCATGTGGTTACATTCGGCCCGTTTGTGGTCCGTTAATACGTTGGGCCGTTTTCATAGCGTCATCAAATACGGCCTATTAACGATGGCCCGTTATGGTCGGCCCATGAACGGACGATTCCAACTCTAGCCCGTTTACGGCCAGAATGCGGTTTGTTTGGCCCGTATAAGGCCCATTGATGATACGGCCCGTAGAAGGCCCATTGATGATACGACCCGTAGAAGGCCCATTGTTTCTACGACCCGTAGAAGGCCCACTGTTTCTACGGCCCGTAGAAGGCCCACTGTTTATACGGCCCATAGAAGGCCCACTGTTTCTACGACCTGTAGGAGGCCCAGTGTCACTACAGTAAATATTAGCCCATGGTTATTGTGGCCTAGTTTTAAAAAATAGGTTATTGCAGCCACTAGCAAACCGCAGAAAAGAATTGCACTGACTACAAGCAAACAAATAAACAAGACAACAAGGAAATAAATAAGCAAGCAACTTACACTAGGCTATCACGGCTATTACACATATTACATCCACTGGGCATCAAAGTTCGCCACCAATGCAAATATAGGGAACACAACAGCATATAAACGCCGCAGCAAAACAAGTCCAGAACTAAAACCACTTCAGAAGAGCTCAAGAAACAATATCCTGGGTACCCATAATGCTGGCAAGATGCTTAGCAAGCTCATTAACTTTCTCTTGTTTGGCACTTAAGTCCTCCAGCGCTTGCTGTTGCACCAGAAAGTATGCATCTGAATTCTGCAGGGACTTCCTCAGTCCTTCGGCTTCCTATCACATAACATCTGATCGATGTCTTTCAACTTGAAGTTGAGAGTCAAGAAGCCGAACTGATTCAGGTAATGAGTTCGAAGAGGTGGTGCCAGCAGTGGTAGCCAGTAACTCGAACACTACATCAAGACAGGACTTTTGGGGTTGTCTCAGTGTCTTCAATATAGTTTTTATCAGCTTTCTTGGAGACCAACAGGGATATCTCACTATCTTGAACCTTATCTGCATTACTTCCTTTACCATTGCATAACAGGGTACTCTTCTCCAATATTTTATCCGCGTTCTAAAAGAGAAACAAACAAACACATCTCAGGTTTACAATGTAGTATATGAAACTCATTTTGGTAAACCAGTTCAGTAGTAAGGTGGACAGGATAACAACATGAAACAAACATATATCTATGTAGTATGGTCACTGTATGATCTATATCATTCTAGTTTATGTTGCCAAATCAAGATAGATACAGTTCGAATCATATCTATTTAAGACAAAGCAGCATAGACAGAATATAAGTGTGGGAAACTACACAGCAATAACAACACTTGTAATGTGCATGGCATGAGAACATAACTGTTTATTCAATTGAAACTGAAATCAACATAGAGCAAGTTACAACAGCAAACAGCCAAACACGTTGAAGAAACATGTTAAAAACATACCTGTTGCGCCATTGGAGTTTCAATTGCATCCTTCAAATTTGAAATTAGTTGGTATCAGTAAATATAGTGATGCAAGAGCAAAGTAGTATGAACCATAGCTACGGAACCTGACCTGAGAACAATTCTTCTTCTGCTTTAAGCGTTGACTTCGGGTTCGGAGTGGTGGTCCTCATGATTTGGGCACTGCAGTTGCCTTACTAACTGCTCGTGTTTGGGTGCTCTGTGGTGGAGACGGTGCTGTGTCAATGAGAACTGGGTGTCTATCTGCTAGGGTTGGGGTTAGAAGGGGTGTAGCTGGTTCTCTGTCCAACTGGGTAGGGGTACAATCTGCATGAGTGTGGGTTATGTGTGGTGGGGCTGGTTCTTGGGCAAGTACAACCGTGGTTCTATCTGCATCGACAGGTAGCACGATCTTTTCTGAAGACCATGTTTTTACTCCCACAGATAGTGCCATCACTCCCTCCAATTGAAATGGCTGATAAACAAGAAAAGTAATTGAATGTACAGACATTGTAAGATAGATAGGTGCAATGGATAGTAGGGAAGAAAACAGGGCATGAAATAATTCACATTTATGTTGTCTAAGCAAACAGAATAGCAGGACATAATTTCACATATATGATGGCTAATTAAACAGGATAGCATGACACAATTTCACATGTATGATGGCTAACTAAACAGGATAGAATGACATACTTCAAAATATGATGACTATGTAAACAGGATGACATGATATAACTATACGATGTGTCTATTAAAGTGGTTGGCATGCCATAAATCATAAACATGTCGTCGATGGAAACATGATGGCATGATATAATTCACGGATAGAATGACATAATTTAAATATTATGGCTATGTAAACAGGATGAGATGATATAACTATATTATGTCTTTAGAAAATGGGTTGGCATGCCATAATTCAGATACATGCTGTCTATGTAAACATCATGGCATGACATAATTCAATATATGATTTATATACTAAGGAAGTGAGCAGAGGGCAATCGCATATATGATGTGTCAACTAAGGAGATGGCATTCAATATTGTGTATATGATGTAAAAACTAAGCATTGCAATACAACATATGCATTATATGAGTAATATAACCCTGCCAAGTTTGAGCATACACCTCAGGGGGATAATAGGACTGGTCATCTGCCTCTGAATCCTCCTCTGAAGAACTATCTATAACCAGCAAGATATCTGCTTCAGCAGGTAGCATTGTGTGCTCTGAAGAACTTGTTTTCACTCTAGATTTCTCCATCACCAATTCAAATGGATGATGCATAGGAAGAGCAGTTGAATATACAAACATTGTTGACAAAAGCAATGAGAAATACAAAAAAAGGATGGCATGATATAATTCACATATATGACGCTTGCCTAAACAGCATGGCATTGCATAATTCACATACATAATGCCTTGCAACAAGATAACATTGCATAATTCACATATATAATGTCTTGCAACAAGATGGCATTGCATAATTCACATATATGGTAATTAGACACTAAACAGATGGCATTCACACAAAACATGTCTAAACTAAGCAAATGACATAGCAATGCAAGATACCATACGCACGATATGAGCAACATAACCCTGCCAAGTTAGGGCATGCACCTCGGGGGGGGATATGATTGGTCATCTGTCTCTGAATCCTCCTCTGAGGAGCTATTGGTAACCAGCAAGACATGCGCTTCGTCAGATAGCATTGTCTGCTCTGAAGACCTTGTTTCCACTCCAGATTTTTCCATGACCGTGCCAAATGGCTGATGCACAGGAAGAGTAATTGAATGTACTAAAATTGTTGACAAATTTAACACGTAATAAAAAAATGATGGCATGATATAATTCACATATAAGATGACTGGCTAACCAGGGTGGCATTGCAAAATTCACATATATGATGCCTGGCTAGACAAGATGGCATTGCATGATTCACATATACGATAAAGAAACTAAACAGATGGCATTGACACAAAGCATGTCTAAACTAAGCAGATGACATCTTTAATGTATACAGTAAGCAATGCAAGGCACCATATGCATGATATTACCAACATCAGCATGCCAAGTTAGAGCGAAGACCTCATGGGGTAAATAGGAGTGGTCTTCTCCTTCTGAATCCCCCTCATAATAGTTATCTTCCTCTTGGTTACGATCCAAAATGGGTGGAGGGGGGCTGCCTTTGCGCCCACCATGGAACGACGTCTGCATGAAATTTTATTGCCACGCAAGGCTCGTCTCTTTTGCTCTACATGATCAGTTCCATTGTGTACAATAACTGACATGCATAGGAATAAAACATAGTGAGATTATGCAAGGAGTGCATGCACAAATCCAGAGTGATGGTAGCAAACTGTGGATAGACCCAAAACCAATGATAGCAGGCAGATAATAGCTTTAGTTAAAAAATACAGATAATGGCTCCTTTAATGTTTGTTTGCACCCAACATGAAACTCATAGTAGACACCGGAGATTAACCAGATAGTAGACAGATAGTACTGATTGCTGCCCCAATATGTACCCCACAACCATTTAAAAACTCAAGTTTCAGCATTAGTTTGGACCTGACTCAGAGTCTAATAGGTGAACACAACGATAATGTAGCATGTCATCATATTAAGCGATGCATAACGTAAGCAGACACGGAAGAGTGCGACCTCTCTTGCGGACCCGTGTAGTCCTCAAGGTCATCTGCTCAGTTGATGATGGTAATGCAGTTGCCGTGGCTGCCGGCGGCGGGGAAGAAGATCTGAGGCGGCGAAAGACAGTCTGGAGAGCGGATCCCTGCTGTGGTGAACCCTTCCGTCATTGGAGCAGCTGAGCTGGGGTGGAACACAGCGCCGCAGGAGCAGGACAAACCACACAAGGTTTTCTTTGACACATATCTGTAACAGAAGTAATTGAGTAAGGGTTGTTTGAATTTGAGGATTCTAACAATGCAGGGATAGGAAATAGACAGGAGGATAGGAATGCACGTGCAAAACAGAGAATTTGAAAACATAGGATTTCTGCCAATCTGGGTGTTTGATTCACAACAATTGGAAGATCACAGGATGCAAAAAAGCATGGTGAGATTAAGTCAAACCACAAGAAAATATACGGTTATAATGCTATTATGCTACTATCTCTTAGTCTTGTGCTTGATGAATAGGAATATGAAAAGGAGGAGAAGTGGAAATTAGAATTCCTACGATTTTTCTTTAAATGAGACACTAAAGGAACAAATCTTACAGTTTTCCTTTGCTCCATTCCTTTGCACCAAATTCATGAAAAGTAGTACCATAGGAAACTTTCCAATTCCGATGTTTTTTATTCACTTTTCCTTTCAAGCACTGGCGATTCTAGTAGGCAGGCTTGAGCAAGGAAAATCCTACACTAAAAAAATGTTTTTGTGCTACTTCTATTACTTTGGACCCAGGCCACTGCCATACTAGCTCAACTCCCAGGCCCATCGACAAATGCATAGCTCAAACAAGCAGAGATAAATAATGATGGCGTTCAAGAGAGTCCATCACGGATAGCTAAGTTTCTTGGTACCTCACTGCTTGTCATATAGTAGGATAAAATAATCGTATTTCCCGTTACTATGAGTGCTCAGTGGACAATATATATAACATGTAGAGTAAAAAAGAGATGCAACAAGTGTACAACCTCTTTGGCGAAGCCATGTCGATCTTAGCATGATTGGGTTGGCCAGTGAGGATGCTCCGGCTGACTTGGCTATCGGAGGAGGGGAAGAAGATCTTAGGCGTCTGGAGATGGAGCCCGAGGTACTGCTCCGCTGTGATGGAGGGTTTCGTCGTTGGAGCAGCTCCGGTGAGTTGTACGACGCCGAGGCTGAAGCAGGACAAGAGAGACAACGAGCAACGTTAACCTGAGTGGAATTCTAATAGCATCTCCAATACATGATGTAAAATACATAACCACAAAGTGCTAGATGTAAAATACATCATCCGCTCATCTTTGAACTTAACTGTCGAAACTGAATTTAACTGTCGAAACTGAACTTAACTGTCGAAACTGAACTTAACTGTCGAAACTGAACTTAACTGTCAAAACTGAATTTTGCTGTCGAAACTGAACGCACTAGCAAGGTGAGGCTACACGTCGGCTGACTGGCTTTTTCGTCTCTGGTCAGTCGATTTTGCAGCCGTTGGATATGAAATCAAGGGCATGCGGTTCATCTTCAACCTCCACCCTCCCTGAGCCGGCCAAACAGCAGCCCCCCGCCGCCCGCGGCCGGCGGTGTGCCGCCCCCCCCCCCCCCCAAACACCCCCCACCCCCGGTCCCCCCCCGCCCCGGCCATCCCTCTAGCCCCCCCCGTGTCGAGCTTTTTCTCCGGCGATCCCCACGCCACCGCCCCGCCACCACCGGCGACCACCGCCCCCATCCTGAACCCTAAGATAGATAGTGGGGTACCTCTCTGGCGAGCCCCCCTCCCTATTGCAGCTGGTTCTTCCTTCACCCCTGCGGCATCGGAGTGAAGTGTAGCTAAATCGGAGCAGCATCGCAAGCAAGAGTAAGAGCGAGAGCAGCAGCGCGAGCAAGAGCAATAGCAATAGCAGACCAGGCAGGGGACCGAGAGCAAGAGCAGAGCAGCAGTGCGAGCGAGAGCTAAAGCAGCAGCAGGTCCTACTGACGTAGACATCACCGTCGAGGGAGCAACGCCGTGGAGGAAGTGGCCGGCGACGCCGCCGTGGATGGAGCCACGCCGTGTCGGCTCGGGACCGAGCGCCGGCAGCACCGTGAGATTGAATCAAGAAGAAAATGCGGCGATTAGTGTACAACCTCTTTGGTGGCGCCAATTAGGCCGCAGCTTCATCCGAGGAAACGGTGATGATGATGCTCTTCCGGTGGTGCAGGTGAAGACGGCGGTGTGGGAATTGAGGTGGCGCGAAAGATGAGGGGAACATCGGGGCAGCTCCTTGGAGGTGGAGGACGGGGTGGCTGAAGCGGCGGGACGATGAGATCGATGACGGATCCTCATCCGGTATGGTGGATGAGGGACGTCGAGGTGTTACTGTGGACAACGTCATCGGGAAGAGGCTCCGGCTGGGTGGCGGACGGAGCAGGGTGTGGGGTTTCGTCGCGGGTTCTCGCGGCCTTGGTGTACGAATGGGTGGGCGGATGGGATGGAAGTGGGGAACCATGGCTTAGAGACGCGCTTGTCCGAAATGTGGGGTAAGTTACGAAAGTACCCCCACCGATTTGAGGCGGTTCTTTCGGTTTAGGGGTACCACGGGCATTTCGCGTGTCGGGATTTCACAGGAGGTGGGAGTTTTCACGCGCGTTGTAATTTCGGAATAGCAAGGCACGGGTTGAGATGGAGGGAGTTGTTGGAGCACAACGAGACAAAGATATATCTTAAATATTTCGGGCTAACAAGGCGCGGGTTGATGAGGCGGGAGTTTCGCAGCACGATAGACAGAGATGCTAGCTTGAATTTTCGGCATAACAAGGCGCGGCTTGAAATTTTGGAAGAACAAGCTTAACGTGTACCCAAAAAAGACAATTTGCACCTCAACACGCACAACACACACACAAACACCATTTAGACTAGAGTAAGGTACACGTGCATTGCACGCATGAGATTTGGCAACCAAATTATGAATAAATATCACATTATAGCATGCAAGCTTTGAGTCATATATGCATGATGTAGATGTTCATTTAATTCTTATAGTTCATTTCATTCAAAATCATCTAGTTTTTATAAGAAAGCTAATCTATTTTAAGATTCATGGAATTGTGCATCGTAAGACATAAAGTAAAAAAAATAATGGCAAATCATGTAGAAAAACATTTGGGCAATTCTGATACGGAAGATTCTAGAACAAATAAGAAGTGCTTGTGTTTTGATGTTTGTGCATTATGCTTAAGTTCAACCATGGAGTCTTCTAGATTATACATGTGGCGAAATCTGGTGGAATCTAGATGATATCCAACGGCCAGTAGTGCTCAAATTTGCCATCTTTGGACCATCGGATTCGCCTCATCCAACGACCATCTTTCAAAGTTAAAGTTACCCGCACACAATATAAAAAATATATAAAATATAATATATATATAGGGGTATAGATATAGATATGTGATGCAAAAGCCGCCCATCATCTCCAATTAGAACAGTGTGTCCATGCATGGATGCGACATGGCCAAATGATGTCTGCCATCGGTATCTCAAATTCAAATCAGTCTGACCTTGTTCAATGTGTATACATTACAACATGCTCGTTTCCAAACCACACCGCGCAGATCTCCGTTATATTCATGCATGCATGGGTTTCAAACATCAGGATCTCTTATTCAAATATTTGAATTCAACTTTACATTGATTGTGACCTCACCTATTCAGCTATTCTTTTACACCCACACAGTAGTCTTCTCTTTATAATTGTACCACTAACTTTCTCTCGTGCATGCATGCACACACACTACCAGTCGGCATTATCCATCGCACGCATGCAATCTTTTTCTTCAGGTTGGTCTCCCATGAAGGCACACACCAACACACATCCCCCTCTCCATCATATCGGGCATTCTTTATCTTTCACGCGTGCATGTGCAACGATCGATGTTCCTCTATGTATGTGTGTATATAGCTAGGTCTTTCATAGTTTTCCACACAAACCGATCAATCAATATATCCAGTGAGGTCTCACCCTCTTTCCCACATCCACATCGATCAATCTATGCCTCTCTATATAGGATTAACATATATAGCTAATACACCCACATTAATTATGTATCCAATGTCCCCCTCTCATCATCCATGCCTTCTGCTTCATCTCTCAGACGCGTGCACAATGGCGAAGACAGGGGGCAGTAAGGGCCCTGTCCCCCTCCCCCCTAACATCACTATATATCAAGGCTAATATGAATGTGATCATTAGACAATTGCTGCTAAAAATGGTTTAAGTTCATGAATTGACCCTCCTCGTAAAGGATTAGCAATGCTTGGCCCCCTAGCTCATTTATTTTTCATGGCTCCGCCACTGCGCGCATCAGCGCACGTGTTCGCCCCCTCTCTCTAAATATCGATCTCGCACTTGTGCATTCCTTCATAGTCTCCCTCCACTCGGCCCCTCGCACCATCTTCTAGCCCCCACCGGATTTTTCCACATGTACAATCTAGCAGACTCCATGGTTGAACGTAAGCATAATGCACAAACCTCAAAACAACAGTGGTTCTCTTTTGTTCTAGAATCTTCTGTATCATAACTACCCAAACTTTTTTCTAGTTGAATTGCCATTATTTGTTTTTACTTTATGCTTTACAACGCACAATTCCATGAATCGTAAAATAGATTAAGGGCTTCTTTGATTCAAAGGATTCTCAAAGGAATTTTGGGGGACTCTAATCATTAGGAATTTTTCCTATCTTGGTTGTTTGATTCGTAGGATTGTAAACCATAGGAATTTTTCCATATGATTCATTTGCACTAGATTTCATAGGAAACATCCCATCCACTCAAACCTCTTTGAAAGAATTCTGCATTTTTTCTATGCACAATCAAACACTCGTATAATCCTGTAGGATTCAAGACGACATTCCACTATAATCCCATGTTTTTCCTACTCCCGCGTTCTTAGCTTTTTTATAAAAACTAATTGATTTTGAATGAGATGAACTATAAGAATTAAACGAAGGGCTACATCAGGCATATATGACTCAGAGCTTACATGCTATAGTGTGGTATTTATTCATAATTTGGTTGCAAAATCTGATGCGTGCAATGCACATGTACCTTACTAGTACTTCGAGTATGTGCAAAACACGTAAATTAGAATACCAATGGCACGCTACACAGTGTCTCTCTTACAGTTCATGAAGCCATGTGGCACATGTGTAGGCGTTGTCGCGACCTCCTTGTGTGGATTGATCACAGTGACGTGCTGTTGGTTCCAGAAGAATGTACTCGTCCTCCCTGAGCCATACTGGCGGTACATGCACGAAGCGAAGATGTGCACGCATGCCATGCACACACTCATTCCTCGCACGCACATGCGGGTACGTGGACGGACGCAATTTTGTACCAAGATCCACCCCATGTGATAATTTGACACGTGTAAAGTCGTTCACTTCATTGATGGTCAATTAATATAGCGCATGCAAATTGAGTGGACATGAGGGCGGAAGAAAGACATTATCACTCCACTGCGCGCATGCGAGTAGTTAAATCGTGGGTTGCTAGTAGTACTTCCATTGGTCTCCTTCGTATTTTGTGCCAATTTTTGACAGTAACATAATATTTACGCATTTGATTAGTGTAGTACTTGAAATTTATGTTCCGCTAAACTCATCGGGAGCCGTTTCGGGCCTCGAAACCAAAACCATCAATTAATCTTTACCTTGTTCCCATCACATTCGAAAGCCTGCTTACACCTACTAGTAGTACGTACCAAACCTGAACGTGTTCCCACTATGCAGGTATTAGTACTAGTGCTAGTACTTAGGTTATAAAAAGGGGAACTACCTAACCGAAAATCACTCTACCTTTCCTCCTCATAAGTGCTTCTTCTTCGTCCGTCATTGCCATGGCCGGTGAGCAGAGCTCTAGGTCGAGAACTACTCGTAACAAGGGAGCGGCAACCAAGGCTGCAGAAAAAGAAGAGGGCTCGCCGCCACGCAGAGACCTCGAAAGATCTCTCACGGGCAGGCGATGGCTCCCAGCAGCGCCCTAGCCGCGGAGGCGAACATGCCGAGCCGGCCGATCAGCTCAATAAGCAGAAGGAGTTCATCCAAGGCTTGATGGAGTTGGTGAAGGAGAGCCTCGACGACATGCCCGCTGAGCTCAATCAACAGGGGGAGTTGACCGCCGGCTTGGTGATGCTGCTGAAGAAGAGCATTGCCTCGGAGAAGAAGGCAACCGGAGAAATCCTGCGACTTTGGGAGGACAATGCGAAGTTCTGCCATGAGATCGACCTGTTGAAGGAGAAGAACGCCGGCTGGAAGAAGCTGCATGAGAATAGTAGTTCCTCGATAAAGATGTTGCAGGCCCTCGCCATGGAATAGAAGGAAGAGTTGGTGAAGCTCCGCATCGAGCACCCGGCTGCTGTCAAGGTACGTAATATGGCCGTGGAACAGATGATGAAGGCTCGCGTCGAGAAATGCCGCGTCATGGACACAATGATGAAGATGGCGGAGGAGACGCGCAAGGAGATGGAGGTCGTGGAGGCGATGAAGAAGCAGTTACGACTCCGCGGCAAATTAGATCATTTGGGGTGATAATCTTCCTTCTTCTTTTGCTCTTGTGTTTCATCTTTTGCTTCGGGTGTTCCGCCGCACGTGGCACGTTCTCTGCGAGGCATGAATAGAACAATGTTTTTTTTGAGGGAATGAATAGAACAATGCTAACAATGAGATGACTAGCAAATTAGATCATTTTTTATCGCCATGCGGCGGCACTGGGCTGCCGTGTTTCGTGCTCCTCCGTCATAGTACTACTCAAGTGGAAAACTTGAGTATACCGCACGGTTCTTTGCTCCTCCTCGATCAGGTCGTCGGTGCATTTATACGAGCAGTCAAATCACAAGGCCCTGCCTTCCAGCAGTAATGATCCGTCAAATCACAAAGGCCCTCGCCTCTCGTGAAACCGACCAAGCTAGACTGCCCCGCCCTCTAGCCTTTTAAAAAAATGTATAGTTTTGTACAGCAGTAGTATCGATGGATTGCGCCATGGAGCAAAACTTGAAATTAAAAAAAAGGTGGTACATATAGAGAGCGCTCATCGCCAAAGGCTAGTCACAATAATGGTGTCCAGCACAACCCACCCCTCAAATAAAACTAAGAGGGTGCTTGGATACGTTTTAGTCACATGACTAAAAGTAGTGGGACTAAAACATGCTAGCCTCACCCATGCTTGGATCCAAATACTAAAAAGGCTAAAATCAGGTTGATGAGCATTTATTATCCTCCAAACCCTCCAATCCAGAACTCGCCTGTGTTAAAGGAGAGGAGTTAAATGAGTAGAGAGAGGACTAATCCACATTTTAGTAGGGGTACCTCTAACTAAAAAAATTTAGTCTCAAGACTAGTTTTAGCCCCTCTTTAGTCAGGGGTGCTTGGAACTTTAGCCTCTTAAAGAGACTATTTTTAGTCAGACTAAAATAAGTCCCTTGGATCCAAGAACCCTCTAAGCATCCTGGAATTCTTTGACAAAACTAAGCACCCTGAAATTCTTTGACAACTAAACTGCTGGCTATATGATGTTGGCCATATATATTGTACGTATATAATGTGAAGAAACGAGTGGTAGTACTATACCAACTAAAAGATCAAATGTAAGAAATACTAGTATGTACATACTGAAGAGTTAAAGTAACGAGAAGAAACATAACATAGTTCTGCTGGGGGCTCAGCACAACACACCCCTCAAATTAAATTAAGCACACCTGAAATTAAACTTTGCAACTATTCCGATAGACACTGCATTAGAACCACCATGAGCAACGACACTGCCACCTTACTCGGAGTCCTTGTCCACGTCCACGTCCTCGACTTCGTCCTTGTCCCTCTTCCTCTTGGCCGATACTTCTTTGCTTGAACCGCACACTTGGCTGTTGCTCTTCATCCAACCCTTGTAGATATTGAAGCAAAGGTAGCCATCCATTGCAGCATAGTGGATGTGGTCTATATCTAGTACATTCCGCTGCCATGCATGACGATGAAACGTGTAATGAGGTTTCTCCAGTTTACCGTACGAAGGATGAACCATGGCTCCTGCCAGGGTCAGCATTGAAGGCTGACAAGAGGACACCAGCCGATTCTTCTGGAGGTCGAAGGGGTTGCCTACAACGAGGCCTATCCGACGCAGGACTTCTTTGTCATTCCAAAGTCTACAATAATGAATTTCACTGTTTTGTCCTTGAGGAAGTTCTTAAAATCCTGGCACTCAACGTTGGCATGGCATATGTGGTAGACCAAGCAAACGTTATGTACACAAACCTGGATCATGGTGGGCTTCTTCCTCTCTTCGTCCTTTAGATCCTTCTCTCGTCCCAGGACTGTGGTGTACTCAACATCTAGCCCAGCGACCCACTCATCATCTGAGTTTTCGAACATGCGGCTGAAGCGAGAAAGGCATCCTTTCACTGTCGCGGAAGAACGGGTGTAGATGACGTCGAACTCATAGCCAGTGATGGTTCTAACCTTGTACTCACTGCCGATCGTGGAGATTTGGGACGCCATGGATTTGGGAGGAGGGTTAGGATTAGTGGAACTGCCGTAATGTGAATGGACGGGACGACTAGGAGTGAACCGCCATAGTATTGAAGGACGTGCGGGGACGAGTAGGAGTGAACTGCCAGCGTGCGAACGGCAGGGTAGTGGCTTTCCATTCTCCCATGATACGGGCTTCCGAGAGCCCTTGGATCTGAGATTGAACAGTTGCATGGCGTGATTCTAGACCTATGGGTGAATATCCTATCCTAGAGGGTTATTCTGCAAATTTTCAGCAACTTAGCATGCGACCGTTTGATCTCAGATCCAAGGGCTGCCAGCAGCCCGTATCATGGTCGCGCCTACCACGACCATCGCGTCGCTCACGCGGTCGCGCCCTTGGAGATTTAACATGGTGCGTTAGGCTATCTGATGTTGGCATGTCATACATAGTCATCACTTAGTCACTCATACTACAACAAGGTTGGCTATAAGTGTATTTTTTTACTCCTCTCTATCTCTTTCTTCGTACTCAAGGAAGAAATGGTGCTAAGCGCATGTATTTATTGCATTTGCCAAGGAGTGACCTCTTCCAATGAAATGGTGTTGCTAAGTTTGCTTCATTTAATTAGCTATAGACTCAAAATTGTCTTTTCACCTAGGTACACGCGCTTAGCACCGTTTCTTCCTTGGGTCACCAAACTAGTCTCTCTCTTCTTGATTAACTTGCCACATCAGACTTTATGCCTATGTGGCAAGCTTAAGCACCTGTAGGAGCAAGTAAAAGTAAGTACAGTAGTGCACTTTACATGGCATTTTTGCATATGTGGAGGAAAGAGAGGCAAGGAAAAAGTGGAGAAGTGGGCTCTCATGCAAGAGCCAGCCTCTACTACATGGTGGAGCGTTGGGAGAGGCACCTGTATGGAGGTGGTCAGGAACCTGGGAGACTCACGCCGGTCGTAGCGCCGCAGTTAAAATGATAATGGCAAGTCAAATCACGGGGCCCCACCTGTCTAGCAGAAAATCGCTGTCAAATCACACAGCCCTACGTTTGCAGCAGCCTACTCCCTCGTCTTCTCGCATCTCTATCGAACCGACTAGGCGGAACTGCCGCCGCCTACTGCGCAGGAAAAGCCCCGCCCTCGACTTTTAAATAGTATACAATATACTAATTTTGTATCCATGGATTGCGCCCGCGCCATGGAGCAAAGCGTCTAGAAAACAGAGGAGAGATGGTGGTCTTGCAATAGAGAAGAGGGAGAGGCGAGACGGTGGTTTTGGAATGGAGATGATGGAGAGGGGAGGAGGTGGTTTTGCAATGGAGAAGAGGGAGAGGAGCATGCGGCAGCGATTTAGGATTGGACAAGAGGGTCGGCGCGCTCTGACTGGATCAAAATAAAAATCAATTTACCCTTCAATTAAGAAAGCGACCCCACATTAACTAGTCTCCCTTTTATTCTGGGTCATAATTGACCATGATTTTTGCACATAAAATATATGTTATACATTGTATACAAGGCCACTATCAAAATTACAATTTGCAACTATACAAGGCCACTAACATTAATTGAGGCAAAATTGATGGCGTTTGCCTCGTACTAGCACCCGAGGACATTAATATCCCTTGTGTGCATGCGGGAGTGAGAAGGTTAGCTTGCATTCCCAACATTAATCAACCAATGAGGAGTAAGAGGGTTGGCTTGTTGTGCTTGGGAGAGAAAAACCACATTAATTAACACGACAATCAAGGTGACAAGCTAGCTTGCAACATTGACTTAAACATAGCATTGATTTTTACCTTGGTACCTGTAATATGAGTTTGTGGCCTTGTATACAAAAATGGAGGGAGTATAATTTGAAAGTACATTCAGATACGAACCAAACGATACAATGTTTGGTGACATGCATTCACATTTTGCTTGTCAAATACAGTACGTGGTCAAACTTTGACCCAAAATACGTGAAACAACAACAAAAATACTTCCAAGACCAGCGCCGCTCTTCCGCTCTTCTCCTCTTAAACCACCGCCGCTCCTCTCCTGTTCCAATCTAAATGCAGCGCCGCTCCTCTCCTCTTCCATTTCAAAACTACCGCCCTCCTCTCCTATTCCAGTCCAAAACCAGCGTCGCTCCTCTCCCGTTCTAATCCAAAACCATCACTTCTCCTCTCGTCTTCCATTCAAAAACCACCACCGGCGAGTGAAGGTGCTGTGGAGAAGTAGATCGATGGAGGAGTACAATCGATACGTGAGGATCGCAGACGGCGACCCTGTGAAGCTAGCTAGGATGTTGGAGATACAGCCTTGGTTTGACAACAAGGACCAACTAGCGGTGACGGCGACATCCATGGCCAAATATCTGCAATAAAGCGAAAAGTCGGCGATACTCCCGGAGGGAGTCGCGCCGGAGTACATAGAGCTGCTCCTCTGGGCCATGGAGCAAACAGATTCACCGAATCCGATCGTGAGGCAGCGGTGGTGGGAGTATCGATCCCAGATGGAGCATCCACCAGAGATTGAAGGATCGAGCATCTACAGGGTGCCGTTTGTGAGGGTGTCCTGCCAGAGCGAGCCGGTGGAGTCTTCGTCGACCGAACCCAACTGCAAGAGGAGAAAATCAGTTAGCCCAACGACGCTTCCCCGCCATCGTCTCCCTCGCCGTTCACATCGTCTCACAGGGCGGCTGTCTGCCGCCGAGGAATAGGAGGGGGCTGCCCCCCCAGCCCAATAGTCGGGCAGGTTGTGAATTGTCAGGAGGAGCTTAGGGTTGTTAGTTTTTGCAGGTTGTGAATTGTGTTTTGTGTTGTGTATTTTGAGAGTACTTTCAGATATGAATGTCTTTTGAATTTCAGATTTGCAGTATTGAGCATATAAAGTATTTTATGATTCTAGAGATCTATTTTTAGCACTTAAAAAATGTAGTTTCATAGGAGTATAAAAGTGCAGACAATGTGATTCTCAGAGAAGAAACTACAAGTTTCAGTTTCAGATAAGAAACTGCAAGTTCAGTTTCAGATAAGAAACTGCAACTTTTAGAGGCAGAGCATTTACATTAACAAGGCCTTTTCAAACAGGGTTAACATCATGTTGGAAATTTTATTCATGGTCGAAAATGGAACTACCAGCCAGTTAACATCATGCTGATCAACATTCATGCATAGCACATCTTCATATGATGCACGGTCAAAATGCCCAGCACTCAGTCTCAGGCTTAGGTCCAGACTTGGGTTTCTTCTCTTGAGCAGCAACTTGTTTGATGTTCTTCTCGAAGTTCCCCTTCTTCTTCCCTTTGCCCTTTTTCTTGAAACTAGTGGTCTTGTTGACCATCAACACTTGATGCTCCTTCTTGATTTCTACCTCCGCAGCCTTTAGCATTGTGAAGAGCTCGGGAATTGTCTTATCCATCCCTTGCATATTATAGTTCATCACGAAGCTCTTGTAGCTTGGTGGCAGTGACTGAAGAATTCTGTCAATGACACTATCATCCAAAAATTAACTCCCAGTTGAATCAAGTGATTGTTATACTCAGACATTCTGAGTATATGTTCACTGACAGAACTATTCTCCTCCATCTTGCAACTGTAGACCTTGTTGGAGACTTCATATCTCTCAATTCGGGCATTTGCTTGAAATATTAACTTCAACTCCTGGAACATCTCATATGCTCCATGACGTTCAAAACATCGTTGAAGTCCCGGTTCTAAGCCGTAAAGTATGGCACACTGAACTATTGAGTAGTCATCAGCTTTGCTCTGCCAGACGTTCATAACATCTGGTGTTGCTCCTGCAGCAGGTTTGGCACCTAGCGATGCTTCCAGGACGTAATTCTTTTGTGCAGCGATGAGGATAATCCTCAAGCTACGGACCCAGTCCGTGTAATCGCTACCATCATATTTCAACTTTGCTTTCTCAAGGAATGCATTAAAATTCAATGGAACAACAGCACGGGCCATCTATCTACAACAACATAGACATGCAAAATACTATCAGGTACTAAGTTCATGATAAATTGAAGTTCATTTAATCATATTATTTAAAGAACTCCCACTTAGATAGACATCCCTCTAATCTTCTAAGTTATCACGTGATCCATATCAACTAAACCATGTCCGATCATCACGTGAGATGGAGTAGTTTCAATGGTGAACATCACTATGTTGATCATATCTACTATATGATTCACGCTCGACCTTTCGGTCTCAGTGTTCCGAGGCCATATCTGCATATGCTAGGCTCGTCAAGTTTAACCTGAGTATTCCGCGTCTGCAACTGTTTTGCACCCGTTGTATTTAAATGTAGAGCTTATCACACCCAATCATCACATGGTGTCTCAGCACGAAGAACTTTCGCAACGGTGCATACTCAGGGAGAACACTTATACCTTGAAATTTAGTGAGAGATCATCTTATAATGCTACCGTCAATCTAAGCAAAATAAGATGCATAAAAGATAAACATCACATGCAATCAATACAAGTGATATGATATGGCCATCATCATCTTGTGGTTGTGATCTCCATCTCCGAAGCACCGTCATGATCACCATAGTCACCGGCGCGACACCTTGATCTCCATTGTAGCGTCGTTGTCGTCTCGCCAACTATTGCTGAAGGAAATATGCCCTAGAGGCAATAATAAAGTTATTATTTATTTCCTTATTTCATGATAAATGTTTATTATTCATGCTAGAATTGTATTAACCGGAAACATAATACATGTGTGAATACATAGACAAACAAAGTGTCACTAGTATGCCTCTACTTGACTAGCTCGTTAATCAAAGATGGTTATGTTTCCTAACCATAGACATGTGTTGTCATTTGATTAATGGGATCACATCATTAGGAGAATGATGTGATTGACATGACCCATTCCATTAGCTTAGCACCCGATCGTTTAGTATGTTGCTATTTCTTTCTTCATGACTTATACATGTTCCTATGACTATGAGATTATGCAACTCCCATTTGCTGGAGGAACACTTTGTGTGCTACCAAACGTCACAACGTAACTGGGTGATTATAAAGGAGCTCTACACGTGTCTCCAAAGGTACATGTTGGGTTGGCGTATTTCGAGATTAGGATTTGTCACTCTGATTGTCGGAGAGGTATCTCTGGGCCCTCTCGGTAATGCACATCACATAAGCCTTGCAAGCATTGCAACTAATGAGTTAGTTGCGAGATGATGTATTAAGAAACGAGTAAAGAGACTTGCCGGTAACGAGATTGAACTAGGTATTGAGATACCGACGATCGAATCTCGGGCAAGTAACATACCGATGACAAAGGGAACAACGTTTGTTGTTATGCGGTCTGACCGATAAAGATCTTCGTAGAATATGTGGGAGCCAATATGAGCATCCAGGTTCCGCTATTGGTTATTGACCAGAGACGTGTCTCAGTCATGTCTACATTGTTCTCGAACCCGTAGGGTCCGCACGCTTAAGGTTTCGATGACAGTTATATTATGAGTTTATGAGTTTTGATGTACCGAAGTTAGTTCGGAGTCCCGGATGTGATCACATACATGACGAGGATTCTCAAAATGGTCGAGACATAAAGATTGATATATTGGACGGCTATATTCGGACACCGGAAGTGTTCCGGGTGCTTTCGGAGAAAACCGGAGTGCCGGAGGGTTACCGGAACCCCCCGGGAGAAGTAATGGGCCTTATGGGCCCTAGTGGAGAGAGAGAGGGGTAGCCAGGGTGGGCCGCGCGCCCCCTCCTGGTCCGAATTGGACTAGGAGAGGGGGCGGCGCCCCCCTTTCCTTCTCCCTCTCCCCCTTCCTTTCCCCCTCCTAGTAGGAGTAGGAAAGAGAGGAGTCCTACTCCTACTAGGAGGAGGACTCCTCCTCCTTGGCGCGCCCTAGTGCCGGCCGGCCTCCTCCCCTTGATCCTTTATATACGGTGGCAGGGGGCACCCCTAGACACACAAGTTGATCTTCGTGATCGTTCTCTTAGCCGTGTGCGGTGCCCCCCTCCACCATATTCCTCGATAATATTGTAGTGGTGCTTAGGCGAAGCCCTGCGACAGTAGAACATCAAGATCATCACCACGCCATCGTGCTGACGGAACTCTTCCCTGAAACTTTGCTGGATCGGAGTCCGGGGATCATCATCGAGCTGAACGTGTGCTAGAACTCGGAGGTGCCGTAGTTTCGGTGCTTGATCGGTCGGGCCGAGAAGACGTACGACTACATCAACCGTGTTGTGCTAGCGCTTCCGCTTTCGGTCTATGAGGGTACGTAGACAACACTATCCCCTCTCGTTGCTATGCATCACCATGATCTTGTGTGTGCATAGGATTTTTTTTGAAATTGCTACGTTCCCCAACAGTGGCATCCGAGCCTAGGTTTTATGCGTTGATGTTATGCACGAGTAGAACACAAGTGAGTTGTGGGCGATATAAGTCATACTGCTTACCAGCATGTCATACTTTGGTTCGGCGGTATTGTTTGATGAAGCGGCCCGGGCCGACATTACGCGTACGCTTACGCGAGACTGGTTCTACCGACGTGCTTTGCACACAGGTGGCTGGCGGGTGTCAGTTTCTCCAACTTTAGTTGAACCGAGTGTGGCTACGCCCGGTCCTTGCGAAGGTTAAAACAACACCAACTTGACAAACTATCATTGTGGTTTTGATGCGTAGGTAAGAACGGTTCTTGCTCAGCCCGTAGCAGCCACGTAAAACTTGCAACAACAAAGTAGAGGACGTCTAACTTGTTTTTGCAGGGCATGTTGTGATGTGATATGGTCAAGACGTGATGAGATATAAGTTGTTGTATGAGATGATCATGTTCTGTTGAAGTTATCGGCAACTGACAAAATCCTTATGGTTGTCTCTCTATTGCATAAGATGCAAGCGCCCAATAATTGCTTTACTTTATCGCTATGCGATAGCAATAGTTGCAAGAGCAATTGTTGGTGAGACGACCACGTGACGACACATTGATATAGATCAAGATGATGGAGATCATGGTGTCATGCCGGTGACGATAGAGATCATGACAGTACTTCAAAGATGGAGATCGCAAGCACAAGATGATGATGGCCATATCATATCACTTATATTGATTGCATGTGATGTTTATCTTTTATGCATCTTATCTTGCTTTGATTGACGGTAGCATTTTAAGATGATCTCTCACTAATTATCAAGAAGTGTTCTCCCTGAGTATGCACCGTTGCGAAAGTTCTTCGTGCTGAGACACCACGTGATGATCGGGTGTGATAGGCTCTATGTTCAAATACAACGGGTGCAAAACAGTTGCACACACGGAATACTCAGGTTATACTTGACGAGCCAAGCATATACAGATATGGCCTCGGAACACGGAGACCGAAAGGTCGAGCGTGAATCATATAGTAGATATGATCAACATAGTGATGTTCACCAATGAAACTACTCCATCTCACGTGATGATCGGACATGGTTTAGTTGATTTGGATCATGTGATCACTTAGAGGATTAGAGGGATGTCTATCTAAGTGGGAGTTCTTTAGTAATATGATTAATTGAACTTAAATTTATCATGAACTTAGTCCTGGTAGTATTTTGCAAATCATGTTGTAGATCAATAGCTCGCGTTGTTGCTTCCCTGTGTTTATTTTGATACGTTCCTAGAGAAAATTGTGTTGAAAGATGTTAGTAGCAATGATGCGGATTGGATCCGTGATCTGAGGTTTATCCTCATTGCTGCATTGAAGAATTATGTCCTTGATGCACCGCTAGGTGACAGACCTATTGCAGGAGCAGATGCAGACGCTATGAACGTTTGGCTAGCTCAATATGATGACTACTTGATAGTTTAGTGCACCATGCTTAACGGCTTAGAATCGGGACTTCAAAGACGTTTTGAACGTCATGGACCATATGAGATGTTCCAGGAGTTGAAGTTAATATTTCAAGCAAATACCCGAGTTGAGAGATATGAAGTCTCCAACAAGTTCTATAGCTAAAAGATGGAGGAGAATCGCTCAACTAGTGAGCATGTGCTCAGATTGTCTGGGTACTACAATCGCTTGAATCAAGTGGGAGTTAATCTTCTAGATAAAATAGTGATTGACAGAATTCTCTAGTCACCATCACCAAGTTAGTAGAACTTCGTGATGAACTATGATATGCAAGGGATAACGGAAACGATTCCCAAGCTATTCGTAATGCTGAAATTGTCGAAGGTAGAAATCGAGAAAAACATCAAGTGTTGATGATAGACAAGACCACTAGTTTCAAGAAAAGGGCAAACAAAAAAGGGGGAACTTCAATAAGAACAACAAGCAAGTTGCTGCTCAAGTGAAGAAGCCCAAGTCTGGTCTTAAGCCTGAGACTAAGTGCTTCTACTGCAAAGGGACTGGTCACTGGAAGCGGAACTACCCCAAGTGATTAGCGGATAAGAAGGATGGCAAAGTGAACATAAGTATAATTGATATACATGTTATTGATGTGTACTTTACTAGTGTTTATAGCAACCCCTCAGTATTTGATACTAGTTCAGTTGCTAAGATTAGTAACTCGAAACGGGAGTTGCAGAATAAACAGAGACTAGTTAAGGGTGAAGTGACGATGTGTGTTGGAAGTGGTTCCAAGATTGATATGATCATCATCACACACTCCCTATACTTTCGGGATTAGTGTTGAACCTAAATAAGTGTTATTTGGTGTTTGCGTTGAGCATGAATATGATTTGATCATGTTTATTGTAATACGGTTATTCATTTAAGTAAGAGAATAAATTGTTGTTCTGTTTACATGAATAAAACCTTATATGGTTACACACCCAATGAAAATGGTACATTGGATCTTGATCGTAGTGATACACATATTCATAGTACTGAAACCAAAAGATGCAAAGTTAATAATGATAGTGCAACTTATTTGTGGCACTGCCGTTTAGTTCATATTGGTGTAAAACGCATGAAGAAACTCCATGGTGATGGGATTTTGGAATCACTTGATTATGAATCACTTGGTGCTTGCGAACCATGCCTTATGGGCAAGATGACTAAAGACTCCGTTCTCCAGAACAATGGAGCGAGCAACTGACTTATTGGAAATAATACATACTGATGTATGTGATCCGATGAGTGTTGAGGCTCACGGCGGGTATCGTTATTTTCTAACCTTCATAGATGATTTGAGCAGATATGGGTATATCTACTTGATGAAATACAAGTCTGAAACATTTGAAAAGTTCAAAGAATTTCAGAATGAAGTGGAGAATCATCGTAACAAGAAAATAAAAGTTTCTACGATATGATCGCAGAAATAAAATATTTGAGTTAACGAGTTTGGCCTTCAGTTAAAACAATGTGAAATAGTTTCACTACTCACGCCACCTGGAACACCACAGTGTAATGGTGTGTCCGAACATCATAACCGTACTTTATTAGATATGGTGCAATCTATGATGTCTCTTGCCGATTTACCACTATCGTTTTGGGGTTATGCATTAGAGACAGCTGCATTCACGTTAAATAGGGCACCACCTAAATCCGTTGAGACGACACTATATGAACTATGGTTTAGCAAGAAACCAAAGTTGTCGTTTCTTAAAGTTTGGGGTTGTGATGCTTATGTGAAAAAGTTTCATCCTGATAAGCTCAAACCCAAATCGGAGAAATGCGTCTTCATAGGATACCCAAAGGAGACAGTTGGGTACACCTTCTATCACAGATCCGAAGGCGAGATATTCGTTGCTTAGAATGGATCCTTTCTAGAGAAGGAGTTTCTCTCGAAAGAAGTGAGTGGGAGGAAAGTAGAACTTGATGAGGTAACTGTACCTGCTCCCTTATTGGAAAGTAGTTTATCACATAAAACTGTTCCTGTGACTCCTACACCAATTAGTGAGGAAGCTAATGATGATGATCATGTAACTTCATATCAAGTTACTATCGAACATTGTAGGTAAACCAGAATAAAATCCGCACCAGAGTGATATGGTAATCCTATTCTAGAGGTTATGTTACTTGACCATGACGAACCTACGAACTATGAGGAAGCGATGATGAGCCCAGATTCCGCGAAATGGTTTGAGGCCATGAAATCTGAGATATGATCCATGTATGAGAACAAAGTGTGGACTTTGGTTGACTTGCCCGTTGATCGGCAAGCCATAGAAAATAAATGGATCTTCAAGAGGAAGACGGACGCTGATAGTAGTGTTACTATCTACAAAGCTAGAATTGTCGCAAAAGGTTTTCGACAAGTTCAAGGTGTTCACTACGATGAGAGTTTCTCACTCTATCTATGCTTAAGTCTATCCGAATCATGTTAGCAATTGCCGCATTTTATGAAATCTGGCAAATGGATAAACAAAACTACATTCCTTAATGGATTTATTAAAGAAGAGTTGTAAACGATGCAACTAGAAGGTTTTGTCGATCCTAAAGGTGTTAACTAAATATGCAAGCTCCAGCGATCCATCTATGGACTGGTGCAAGCATCTCGGAGTTGGAATATACGCTTTGATAAGTTGATCAAAGCATATAGTTTTATACAGACTTGCGATGAAGCCTGTATTTGCAAGAAAGTGAGTGGGAGCACTACAACATTTCTGATAAGTATATGTATGACATATTGTTGATCAGATATGATGTAGAATTATTCTGCAAAGCATAAAGGAATGTTTGAAAGGAGTTTTTTCAAAGAAAGACCTCGGTGAAGCTGCTTACATATTGAGCATCAAGATCTATAGAGATAGATCAAGACGCTTGATAAGTTTTCAATGAGTACATACCTTGACAAGATTTTGAAGTAATTCAAAATGGAACGGTCAAAGAAGGAGTTCTTTCCTGTGTTACAAGGTGTGAAGTTGAGTAAGACTCAAAACCCGACCACGGCAGAAGATGGAAAGAGAATGAAAGTCATTCCCTATGCCTCAGCCATAGGTTCTATAAAGTATGCCATGCTGTGTACCAGACCTATTGTATACCCTGCCCTGAGTTTGGCAAGGGAGTACAATAGTGATCTAGGGGTAGATCACTGGACATTGGTTAAGATTATCCTTAGTGGAATAAGGATATGTTTCTCGATTATGGAGGTGAAAAAAGGTTCGTCGTAAAAGGTTACGTCGATGCAAACTTTGACACTGATCCAGATGATTCTAAGTCTCAATCTGGATGCATATTGAAAGTGGGAGCAATAAGCTAGAGTAGCTCCGTGCAGAGCATTGTTGACATAGAAATTTGCAAAATACATATGGATCTGAATATGGCAGACCCGTTGACTAAACTTCTCTCACAGGCAAAACATGATCACACCTTAGTACTCTTTGGGTGTTAATCACATAGCTATGTGAACTAGATTATTGACTCTAGTAAACCCTTTGAGTGTTGGTCACATGACGATGTGAACTATGGGTGTTAATCACATGGTGATGTGAACTATTGATGTTAAATCACATGGCGATGTGATCTAGATTATTGACTCTAGTGCAAGTGGGAGACTGAAGGAAATATGCCGTAGAGGCAATAATAAAGTTATTATTTATTTCCTTATTTCATGATAAATGTTTATTATTCATGCTAGAATTGTATTAACCGGAAACATAATACATGTGTGAATACATAGACAAACAAAGTGTCACTAGTATGCCTCTACTTGACTAGCTCGTTAATCAAAGATGGTTATGTTTCCTAACCATAGACATGTGTTGTCATTTGATTAACGAGATCACATCATTAGGAGAATGATGTGATTGACATGACCCATTCCATTAGCTTAGCACCTGGTCGTTTAGTATGTTTCTATTGCTTTCTTCATGACTTATACATGTTCCTATGACTATGAGATTATGCAACTCCCGTTTGCCGGAGGAACACTTTGTGTGCTACCAAACGTCACAACGTAACTGGGTGATTATAAAGGAGCTCTACAGGTGTCGCCAAAGGTACATGTTGGGTTGGCGTATTTCGATATTAGGATTTGTCACTCCGATTGTTGGAGAGGTATCTCTAGGCCCTCTCGGTAATGCACATCACATAAGCCTTGCAAGCACTGCAACTCATGAGTTAGTTGCGAGATGATGTATTAAGAAACGAGTAAAGAGACTTGCCGGTAACGAGATTGAACTAGGTATTGAGATACTGACGATCGAATCTCGGGCAAGTAACATACCGATGACAAAGGGAACAACGCATGTTGTTATGCGGTCTGACCGATAAAGATCTTCGTAGAATATGTGGGAGCCAATATGAGCATCCAGGTTTCGCTATTGGTTATTGACCGGAGACGTGTCTCGGTCATGTCTACATTGTTCTCGATCCCGTAGGGTCCGCACGCTTAAGGTTTCGATGACAGTTATATTATGAGTTTATGAGTTTTGATATACCGAAGTTAGTTCAAAGTCCCGGATGTGATCACGGACATGACGAGGAGTCTCGAAATGGTCGAGACATAAAGATTGATATATTGGACGGCTATATTCGGACACCGGAAGTGTTCCGGGTGATTTCGGAGAAAACCGGAGTGCCGGAGGGTTACCGGTGAAGGAAATATGCCCTAGAGGCAATGATAAAGTTATTATTTATTTCCTTATATCATGATAAATGTTTATTATTCATGCTAGAATTGTATTAAGCGGACATAATACATGTGTGAATACATAGACAAACAGAGTGTCACTAGTATGCCTCTACTTGACTAGCTCGTTGATCAAAGATGGTTATGTTTCCTAACCATAGACATGAGTTGTCATTTCATTAACGGGATCACATCATTAGGAGAATTATATGATTGACATGACCCATTCCATTAGCTTAGCACCCGATCGTTTAGTATGTTGCTATTGCTTTCTTCATGACTTATACATGTTCCTATGACTATGAGATTATGCAACTCCCGTTTGCCGGAGGAACACTTTGTGTGCTACCAAACATTACAACGTAACTGGGTGATTATAAAGGTACATGTTGGGTTGGCGTATTTCGAGATTAGGATTTGTCACTCCGATTGTCGGAGAGGTATCTCTGGGCCCTCTCGGTAATGCACATCACATAAGCCTTGCAAGCATTTGTCACGACCGGATTTTCCGGACATAAATTTCCAGAAAATGGCCGTTGTGCTCACCAGCCCCAGGATTACTGTTAGCTGATGAGGCACCAACTTGTTACAGAAATTCCAAGCCAAAGTACAAAATGCGTAGTACAAGACCATTGTGGCCTATGAGTACATCAAATGATCTTCTAGTGGTCGATGGCGGAAGCGGTTTGTGAATCATCAGTGTCTATGGGGACTCCATTTCCCACGGGAACAGCTGACCAGGTTAACTCCTATCTTCGCGAGGCTTCTATCTCCGCTACTTAGTTTCCGGGGCTGTCACCGCAACGCTCCTCTCTATGCAGAAATCTGGCCAAGACAATAGCCAGGGACAAGCCAGTGAGTACTTTGAATGTACTCGCAAACATTATGAATACTGGGATAATATAATTGATAATCATGCACTGAAATATTCTATGATCACATCGTCAGTCACAAATAAAATATCTTTTATGCATGCAAGCAGGTTATTTATATGCAACATGAATAAGCAATAATGGAGTGGGAAATAAAATGCCGCAGTCGGGCGTCTGTACGACACCACATAAAGGGCTTAAAAAGAAATGCCACAGTCGGGCGTCTGAGCGACACCACATAAAGGGCTTAAAAAGAAATGCCACAGTCGGGCGTCTGAGCGACACCACATAAAGGGCTTAAAAAGAAATGCCACAGTCGGGCGTCTGAGCGACACCACATAAAGGGCTTAAAAAGAAATGCCACAGTCGGGCGTCTGAGCGACACCACATAAAGGGCTTAAAAAGAAATGCCACAGTCGGGCGTCTGAGCGACACCACATAAAGGGCTTAAAAAGAAATGCCACAGTCGGGCGTCTGAGCGACACCACATAAAGGGCTTAAAAAGAAATGCCACAGTCGGGCGTCTGAGCGACACCACATAAAGGGCTTACAAAATAAATAATCACAATGAATATCCAGGAGGTAGAACCGTCCCAGGGATACTCAATAATATAATTAATGCAACGGGTTAGTCCATCACAAAATAATAATCATGGTCCTCACAAGTAACCAGTCGATATCCAAGTTTGGTTTAACAATATCTCGTCCGAAGACCGACACTAAGACCAACACTTGACCCATCCCAGACTGTAATCCTTAACCATGGACACGGCTATTCGAATAGGTTTAATCTCTTCAGAGGGTGTACTCTTTACCCACGAGTAACGGATTCCTTTAGTCCATCGGGACTAATTCCGTCTACGGTCTTTTAGTAGAAAACACGCCTAACTTGCACACACCAGCTTAACTCATCGGTGTCTGGAATCACCCACGACACTTGTTAAGCAAAACTCTAAGTGGGGAGGCTACAACCTCGCGTAGCATGGGATCAAATTTATATCGCGCGCTCTAAGGGGTGGCCTCCCCTCTCGGTCCCAACCGGAAACACCCATGCCCCCGGACCAGGTGGCCTGCCTACCGGCTACAACCGATATCTTCCACCATGGCCTCTCTGTACGGTGTGTGCTTGAAAGGGGTTGACGACTTACTGAACCATACCCTACCTGCGGCAGGGACAAGTGGTAGTACATAGCAAGTATGGGGGTTACTGGAACAAGACTCGGTCTACGGTCGACTCAGGAGGTTTATAAATTTCCTGCATGACAGGTAAACAATTATATTTCAATCAACAAAATCACCACTCAATATACCTTACCATGCCATACCGGACATAACCGTCCCGACGGGGACCGGCAACAAGCTCACTCCTACCCAAGGCAGAGGCTTTCCCGGATTCCTTTCCGGCATGCATGCAAGGCATATGAGGGTGATTACCATCACAAATATATTCATTTCCAACAGCAAGGAAATCACTAATATGCCTCATGCAAATGATCATATCACATGAAATAACAAGCTCTCCGATATAAGGTGGTGTTATAAACGTGTCAACTAACATACCAACAATATTATTCCGGGGTTCAGAATGCTTGCCTTTAATGGTGTGGGGAGGTGGGGGTGCTCTCCAAAATTTTTGAAAGCTTCCTTCTCTCCCAAAAATCCTATTTCCAAAAATATGCAAATAACACATATTTCAAAAATAGTACAAAAAAGTTGTTTGGAAAATTTTCAAATAAATCTTAAAATAAACTAGACAATATTTGAGAGATGTAGGAAAAAGAACTAATTCATTTGGAGTTATAATTAAAAAGTTATAGCCAGTCAAAGATTTGGTCAAAATCTGTTATTTAAATGAAAACAGAAAAGAAAACGTTTCGAATAGACACGTACACATCGAAAGCGTATTTTGGAAATGCGCTTCCACTTAACCCACGGGGACCGGTGCTGGGTCACTGACGGTGGGCCCGCCTGGCCCACTGGTCAGGTTTGACCAGTCGCCCGCGTCTTCTCCCTCCTCTGCCCGAGCAGGGCGGGTCTCCGGCGAGGCTCACCGGCGAATGACGGCACCGTTCGGGGAACGGAGGCCATCGGCATGCTCAGGGGATCAAGAGGGTCACTTCGGTGGTTGATATGGTCTCGGGGATGGACGGAGCTGCCGGCGGCGAGCTTCGCGGCGGATGGAGACCGTCGGGCAAGGTGATTTTTCTCCCGCGGTGTGTCCCGATCAAAATTGAGTAGTGGGAATGGTTCACGGGAGGATGAGGAAGCTCTTGGCGGAGAGAACGGAGAGGGGGAGGCCCTGGTGGTGCCGGAATGGCCGGGGTAGTGGCGGCGGCTGCGGTTGCCGGAGATGAGGAAGGAGGCCTCCCCGGGTCGATTGGCTGCCAATGGGGGTCCTCGGGAGGTGGCTTGGGACTGCCTGCGTGCGGAGATGAGCTCGGGGCTCCTTTTATAGGCGTGGCAAGGCGGTTCCGCGGCGGCCGTGGATAAGTTCTCCGGCGACCGCCATTCTGTAGCTGCAGGGCATCGTGGCGAGGCTGGGGATGGCGGTAGGAGCTAGCGGACGAGCGGCTACTGCTCCAAGGGCGAGCTGGCGAGCGGAGGTGGCTTGGGTGGCGCTGGCCAGCGCAGGAGCTGTCGGGCGGCGGTGGCGGCTAGCTGTTGGCTTGCCGGAGACGTGGCGAGGGCTGCGGGGTTCGTGGGGTGCAGAAGGGGACACGGCGCGCTGGCTACGGTCGGTCACGGACTGGAGAAAGTGCGGGGCGGGACGCGGCGGCTCGGGCGCACGTGCGTGCTAAACGCATGCTCTGGGCACGCCCAGAGCACGCACGAAACGTGCTTGACGAATTGCCAGAGCATGCTAGAGGTCGCGGTTGAGACTGGGAAGAAACAGGGCTAGGTTAGGGTTAGATAGAGGGTGAATGGGCATGATGGTTAGGTCAGGAGACCAAGTTCACAAAGCAAATGCAAGATCATGTCAAATCTGGCCATGCTCTCCAGGTGTTTGACAAAATGCCGAGGGCATCTAGGCAATACTTGGGGTGGCCAAAATCTCCAGATCAAGGTCTCCTTAGATGAATGAGAAGGTGGTGAGGTTAGTTGGCCAAAAGCAGAAACTTGTTAGTGCAAGTTTTACAAAACTTCAATTCTGGACAAAAGATAAATGACATTATTTCATGAACCAAAATTAATCCAATGGGTGCATGCTCCTGGATTTAGGGGTTTGGTAGGGCTGTCTACAAGTAGGAGAAAGCACAAGACCTTTGGAGCAAAATTAAATAGGGTTGCAGTAGAAATCACAAGGCTGGACCAGAATGAAAAAGAGGTTGATTCACTCAAAATTTTTCAAAGAACAGCACTAGGTTTTTGCATAAAGTTGAATCATATGCTACTACCAACATCCCATAATTTTGGTGGAGGCCAGAAAGAAATAATTAAATGGGTTGTAGTGCAAATTGCACTCTGGACCAGAGAAGAAAAATTGAGTGTAGAGCTCAAAATATAACATGAATAAAAGATATTTTTGTATAAAAGTGATTTAAAAACATCATATGACATCTCCAAATTTTTGTTGGAATTTTAGGTGAATTTATCAAATGGTTGTAGTTCAAATATGTCCATTTAACCTTGAAAAACCATTTTCAAGAAAGTAAAGATCAAGCAACTTAATTATTTCATTAGTTATATTAAATAAGGGAAAGTTTCTCTTGACAGATTAAATAAGTCCAATGACATATTTGAAAAGTTTTCTCTTTGGAAAAAACTCATCATAACAGGGAAGGAAATGATTTAAAAATCAAAATGGAGCTCAGAAATTCAAAGTTTTAATTCCTGGCAAAAATTTTAATTCATTAAAACAAGGCCAAATTTTTGGGGTGTCACAGCATTGCAACTAATGAGTTAGTTGCGAGATGATGTATTATGAAACGAGTAAAGAGACTTGCCGGTAACGAGATTGAACTAGGTATTGAGATACCGACGATCGAATCTCAGGCAAGTAACATACCGATGACAAAGGGAACAACGTATGTTGGTATGCGGTCTGACCGATAAAAGATCTTCGTAGAATATGCGGGAGCCAATATGAGCATCCAGGTTCCGCTATTGGTTATTGACCAGAGACGTGTCTCGGTCATGTCTACATTGTTCTCGAACCCATAGGGTCCGCACGCTTAAGGTTTCGATGACAGTTATATTATGAGTTTATGAGTTTTGATGTACCGAAGTTAGTTTGGAGTCCCGGATATGATCACGGACATAACGAGGAGTCTCAAAATGGTCGAGACATAAAGATTGATATATTGGACGGCTATATTCGGACACCGGAAGTGTTCTGGGGAAGTTTCGGATAAAACCGGAGTACCGGGGGGTTACCGGAACCCCCCGGGGGGTTAATGGGCCTCATGGGCCTAAAGTGGAGAAGAGGAGGGGCTGCCAGGGCAGGCCGCGCGCCCCCTCTCCCCCTAGTCCGAATTGGACAAGGAGGGAGGGGCGGCGCCCCCCTTTCCTTCCTCTCCTCTCTCCCTTCCTTCCCCCTCTCCTACTTGGACAAGGAAAGGGAGGGGAGTCCTACTCCCGGTAGGAGTAGGACTCCTCCTGCGCGCCTCCTACTAGGGCCGGACGCACCCCCCCTTGGATCCTTTATATACAGAGGCAAGGGGCACCCCTAGACACACAAGTTGTTCTTCGTGATCATTCTCTTAGCCGTGTGCGGTGCCCCCTTCCACCATAATCCTCGATAATATTGTAGCGGTGCTTAGGCGAAGCCCTGTGACGGTAGAACATCAAGATCGTCACCACACCGTCGTGCTGACGGAACTCTTCCCCGACACTTTGCTGGATCGGAGTCCGGGGATCGTCAACGAGCTGAACGTGTGCCGAACTCGGAGGTGCCGTACGTTCGGTACTTGATCGGTCGGATCGTGAAGACATACGACTACATCAACCGTGTTGTGCTAACGCTTCCGCTTACGGTCTATGAGGGTACGTGGACAACACTCTCCCCTCTCGTTGCTATGCATCACCATGATCTTGCATGTGCGTAGGAAATTTTTGAAGTTACTACGTTCCCCAACAGTGGTATCAGATCCTAGGTTTTATGCGTTGATGTTGTGCACGAGTAGAACACAAGTGAGTTGTGGGCGATATAAGTCATACTGCTTACCAGCATGTCATACTTTGGTTCCGCGGTATTGTTGGATGAAGCGGCCCGGACCGACATTACATGTACGCTTATGCGAGACTGGTTCCCGACGTGCTTTGCACACAGGTGGCTGGCGGGTGTCAGTTTCTCCAACTTTAGTTGAACCAAGTGTGGCTACGCCCGGTCCTTGTGAAGGTTAAAACAGCACCAACTTGACAAACTATCGTTGTGGTTTTGATGCGTAGGTAAGAACGGTTCTTGCTAAAGCCCGTAGCAGCCACATAAAACTTGCAACAACAAAGTAGAGGACGTCTAACTTGTTTTTGCAGGGCATGTTGTGATGTGATATGGTTAAGACATGATGCTAAGTTTTATTGTATGACATGATCATGTTTTGTAACAGAGTTATCGGCAACTGGCAGGAGCCATATGGTTGTCGCTTTATTGTATGCAATGCAATTGCGCTGTAATGCTTTACTTTATCACTAAGCGGTAGCGATAGTCATGGAAGCATAAGATTTGCTAGATGACAATGATGCTACGATGGTGATCAAGGTGTCGCGCCGGTGACAATGGTGATCATGACGGTGCTTCGGAGATGGAGATCACAAGCACAAGATGATGATGGCCATATCATATCACTTATATTGATTGCATGTGATGTTTATCTTTTATGCATCTTATATTGCTTTGATTGATGGTAGCATTATAAGATGATCTCTCACTAAATTTCAAGATAAAAGTGTTCTCCCTGAGTATGCACCGTTGCCAAAGTTCGTCGTGCCCAGACACCACGTGATGATCGGGTGTGATAAGCTCTACGTCCATCTACAACGGGTGCAAGCTAGTTTTGCACACGCAGAATACTCAGGTTAAACTTGACGAGCCTAGCATATGCAGATATGGCCTCGGAACACTGAGACCGAAAGGTTGAGCGTGAATCATATAGTAGATATGATCAACATATTGATGTTCACCATTGAATGCTACTCCATTTCACGTGATGATCGGTTATGGTTTAGTTGATTTGGATCACGTGATCACTTAGAAGATTAGAGGGATGTCTTTCTAAGTGGGAGTTCTTAAGTAATACGATTAATTGAACTTTAATTTATCATGAACTTAGTCCTGGTAGTATTAGCATATCTATGTTGTAGATCAATAGCTCGCGTTTAGCTCCCCTGTTTTATTTTTGATATGTTCCTAGAGAAAACTAACTTGAAAAATATTAGTAGCAATGATGCGGATTGGATCCGTGATCTGAGGTTTATCCTCATTGCTGCACAGAAGAATTATGTCCTTGATGCACCACTAGGTGACAAACCTATTGTAGGAGCAGATGCAGATGTTATGAACGTTTGGCTAGCTCAATATGATGACTACTTGATAGTTTAGTGCACCATGCTTAAACGGCTTAGAATCGGGACTTCAAAGACATTTTGAACGTCATGGACCATATGAGATGTTCCAGGAGTTGAAGTTAATATTTCAAGCAAATACCCGAGTTGAGAGATATGAAGTCTCCAACAAGTTCTATAGCTAAAAGATGGAGGAGAATAGTTCAAGCAGTGAGCATGTGTTCAGATTGTCTGGGTACTACAATCGCTTGAATCAAGTGGAAGTTAATCTTCCAGATAAAATAGTGATTGACAGAATTCTCTAGTCACCATCACCAAGTTAGTTGAACTTCGTGATGAACTATAGTATGCAAGGGATGACGAAAACAATTCCCAAGCTTTTCATGATGATGAAATCGATGAAGGTAGAAATCAAGAAAGAGCATCAAGTGTTGATGATTAACAAGACCACTAGTTTCAAGAAAAGGGCAAAGGGAAAGAAAGGGAACTTCGAGAAGAACGGAAAGCAAGTTGCTGCTCAAGTGAAGAAGCCCAAGTCTGGTCCTAAGCCTGAGACTAAGTGCTTCTACTGCAAAGGGACTGGTCACTGGAAGCGGAAATGCCCCAAGTATTTGGCGGATAAGAAGGATGGCAAAGTGAATGAAGGTATATTTGATACACAGATTATTGATGTGTATTTTACTAGTGTTCGTAGAAACCCCTCGGTATTTGATACTAGTTCAGTTGCTAAGAGTAGTAACTCGAAACGGGAGTTGCAGAATGAACAGAGACTAGTTAAGGGTGAAGTGACGATGTGTGTTGGAAGTGGTTCCAAGATTGATATGATCATCATCGCACACTCCCTATACTTTCGAGATTAGTGTTGAACCTAAATAAGTGTTATTTGGTGTTTGCGTTGAGCATGAATATGATTTGATCATGTTTATTGCAATACGATTATTCATTTAAGTAAGAGAATAAATTGTTGTTCTGTTTACATGAATAAAACCTTCTATGGTCATACACCCAATGAAAATGGTTTGTTGGATCTCGATTGTGGTGATACACATTCTCATAATATTGAAGCCAAAAGATGCAAAGTTAATAATGATAGTGCAACTTATTTGTGGCACTGCCGTTAGGTCATATTGGTGTAAAGCGCATGAAGAAAATCCATGTTGATGGGCTTTTGGAATCACTTGATTATGAATTAGTTGATGCTTGCGAACCGTGCCTCATGGGCAAAATGACTAAGACTCCGTTCTCTGGAACAATGGAGCAAGCAACAGATTTGTTGGAAATCATACATACTGATGTATGTGGTCCGATGAATATTGAGGCTCACGGCAGATATCATTATTTTCTGATCTTCACAGATGATTTGAGTAGATATGAGTATATCTACTTGATGAAACACAAGTCTGAAATATTTGAAAAGTTCAAAGAATTTCATAGTGAAGTGGAGAATCATCGTAACAAAAATAAAAATTTCTACGATATGATCGCAGAAGTAAAATATTTGAGTTACGAGTTTGGTCTTCAATTAAAGCAATGTGGAAAAGTTTCACAAAATCGTGCCACCTGGAACACCACAGTGTAATGGTGTGTCCTAACATCGTAACCGTACTTTATTAGATATGGTGCGATCTATCATGTCTCTTACCGGTTTAGCACTATCGTTTTGGGGTTATGCATTAGAGACAGCTACATTCACATTAAATAGGGCACCATCTAAATCCGTTGAGACGACACCGTATGAACAATGGTTTGGCAAGAAACCTAAAGCTATCATTTCTTAAAGTTTGGGGTTGTGATGCTTATGTGAAAAGGTTTCATCCTGATAAGCTCAAACCCAAATCGGAGAAATGTGTCTTCATAGGATACCCAAAGGAGACAGTTGGGTACACCTTCTATCACAGATCCGAAGGCAAGTTATTCATTGCTGAGAATGGATCCTTTCTAGAGAAGGAGTTTCTCTCGAAAGAAGTGAGTGGGAGGAAAGTAGAACTTGATGAGGTAACTGTACCTGCTCCCTTATTGGAAAGTAGTTCATCATAGAAATCTGTTCCTGTGACTACTACACCGATTAGTGAGAAAGCTAATGATGATGATCACGTAACTTCAGATCAAGTTACTACCGAACCTCGTAGGTAAACCAGAGTGAGATCCGCACCAGAGTGGTACGGTAATCCTGTTCGAGAGGTCATGTTACTTGACCATGACGAGCCTACGAACTATGAGGAAGCGATGATGAGCCCAGATTCCGCGAAATGGCTTGAGGCCATGAAATCTGAGATGAGATCCATGTATGAGAACAAAGTATGGACGTTGATTGACTTGTCCAATGATCGGCGAGCCATTGAGATTAAATGGATCTTCAAGAGGAAGACGGACGCTGATAGTAGTGTTACTATCTACAAAGCTAGACTTGTCGAGAAAGGTTTTTGACAAAGTTCAAGGTGTTGACTACGATGAGATTTTCTCACTCGTATCGATGCTTAAAGTCTGTTTGAATCATGTTAGCAATTGCCGCATTTTATGAAATTTGGCAAATGAATAAAACAAAATTGCATTCCTTAATGGATTTATTAAAGAAGAGTTGTATATGATGCAACCAGAAGGTTTTGTCAATCCTAAAGGTGCTAACAAAATGTGCAAGCTGCAGCGATCCATCTATGGACTGGGGCAAGCATCTCGGAGTTGGAATATACGCTTTGATAAGTTGATCAAATCATATAGTTTTATACAGACTTGCGATGAAGCCTGTATTTGCAAGAAAGTGAGTGGGAGCACTACAGCATTTCTGATAAGTATATGTATGACATATTGTTGATCAGATATGATGTAGAATTATTCTGCAAAGCATAAAGGAATGTTTGAAAGGAGTTTTTTCAAAGAAAGACCTCGGTGAAGCTGCTTACATATTGAGCATCAAGATCTATAGAGATAGATCAAGATGCTTGATAAGTTTTCAATGAGTACATACCTTGACAAGTTTTTGAAGTAGTTCAAAATGGAACAGTCAAAGAAAGAGTTCTTGCATGTATTACAAGGTGTGAAATTGAGTAAGACTCAAAGCCAGACCATGACAGAAGATAGAGAGAGAATGAAAGTCATTCCCTATGCCTCAGCCATAGGTTCTATAAAGTATGCCATGCTGTGTACCAGACCTATTGTATACCCTGCCCTGAATTTGGCAAGGGAGTACAATAGTGATCTAGGAGTAGATCACTGGACATTGGTCAAAATTATCCTTAGTGGAATAAGGATATGTTTCTCGATTATGGAGGTGACAAAAGGTTCATCGTAAAGGGTTACGTTGATGCAAGTTTTGACACTAATACAGATGACTCTAAGCGTCAATCTGGATACATATTGAAAGTGGGAGCAATTAGCTAGAGTAGCTCCGTGCAGAGCATTGTTGACATAGAAATTTGCAAAATACATACGGATCTGAATATGGCAGACCCGTTGACTAAACTTCTCTCACAAGCAAAACATGATCACACCTTAGTACTCTTTGGGTGTTAATCACATAGCGATCTGAACTAGATTATTGACTCTAGTAAACACTTTGGGTGTTGGTCACATGTCGATGTGAACTATGGGTGTTAATCACATGGTGATGTGAACTATTGGTATTAAATCACATGGTGATGTGAACTAGATTATTGACTCTAGTGCAAGTGGGAGACTGAAGGAAATATGCCCTAGAGGCAATGATAAAGTTATTATTTATTTCATGCTAGAATTGTATTAAGCGGAAACATAATACATGTGTGAATACATAGACAAATAGAGTGTCACTAGTATGCCTCTACTTGACTAGCTCGTTGATCAAAGATGGTTATGTTTCCTAACCATAGACATGAGTTGTCATTTGATTAACGGGATCACATCATTAGGAGAATGATATGATTGACATGACCCATTCCATTAGCTTAGCACCCGATCGTTTAGTATGTTGCTATTGCTTTCTTCATGACTTATACATGTTCCTATGACTATGAGATTATGCAACTCCCGTTTGCTGGAGGAACACTTTGTGTGCTACCAAACGTCACAACTTAACTGGGTGATTATAAAGGTACTGTACAGGTGTCTCCAAAGGTACATGTTGGGTTGGCGTATTTCGAGATTAGGATTTGTCACTCCGATTGTCGGAGAGGTATCTCTGGGCCCTCTCGATAATGCACATCACATAAGCCTTGCAAGCATTGCAACTAATGAGTTAGTTGCGAGATGATGTATTACGAAATGAGTAAAGAGACTTGCCAGTAACGAGATTGAACTAGGTATTGAGATACCGACGATCGAATCTCGGGCAAGTAACATACCGATGACAAAGGGAACAACGTATGTTGTTATGCCGTCTGACCGATAAAAGATCTTCGTAGAATATGTGGGAGCCAATATGAGCATCCAGGTTCCGCTATTGGTTATTGACCAGAGACGTGTCTCGGTCATGTCTACATTGTTCTCGAACCCGTAGGGTCCGCACGCTTAAGGTTTCGATGACAGTTATATTATGAGTTTATGAGTTTTGATGTACCGAAGTTAGTTCGGAGTTCCAGATATGATCACGGACATAACGAGGAGTCTCGAAATGGTCGAGACATAAAGATTGATATATTGGACGGCTATATTCGGACACCAGAAGTGTTCCGGGGAAGTTTCGGATAAAACCGGAGTACCGGGGGGTTACCAGAACCCCCCGGGGGGTTAATGGGCCTCATGGGCCTAAAGTGGAGAAGAGGAGGGGCTTCCAGGGCGGGCCGCGCTCCCCCTCTCCCCCTAGTCCGAATTGGACCAGGAGGGAGGGGCGGCGCCCCCTTTCCTTCCTCTCCTCTCTCCCTTCCTTCCCCCTCTCCTACTTGGACAAGGAAAGGGAGGGGAGTCCTACTCCCGGTAGGAGTAGGACTCCTCCTGCGCGCCTCCTACTAGGGCCGGCCGCACCCCCCCTTGGATCCTTTATATACGGAGGCAAGGGGAACCCCTAGACACACAAGTTGATCTTCATGATCGTTCTCTTAGCCGTGTGCGGTGCCCCCTTCCACCATAATCCTCGATAATATTGTAGCGGTGCTTAGGCGAAGCCCTGCGAAGGTAGAACATCAAGATTGTCACCACGCCGTCGTGCTGACGGAACTCTTCCCCGACACTTTGCTGGATCGAAGTCCGGGGATCGTCATCGAGGTGAACGTGTGCTGAACTCGGAGGTGCCGTACGTTCGGTACTTGATCGGTCGGATCGTGAAGACGTATGACTACATCAACCGTGTTGTGCTAACGCTTCCGCTTACGGTCTACAAGGGTACGTGGACAACACTCTCCCCTCTCGTTGCTATGCATCACCATGATCTTGCATGTGCATAGGAAATTTTTGAAGTTACTACGTTCCCCAACAACCGGACCCCCCGGGAGAAGTAATGGGCCTTATGGTCCCTAGTGGAGAGAGAGAGGGGCGGCCATGGTGGGCCGCGCGCCCCTCCCCCTCTGGTCCGAATTGGACTAGGAGAGGGGGGCGGCGCCCCCCTTTCCTTCTCCCTCTCCCCTTCCTTTCCCCCTCCTAGTAGGAGTAGGAAAGAGAGGAGTCCTACTCCTACTAGGAGGAGGACTCCTCCTCGTTGGCGCGCCCTAGGGCCGGCCGGCCTCCCCCCTTGCTCCTTTATATACGGGGGTAGGGGGCACCCCTAGACACACAAGTTGATCTTCGTGATCGTTCTCTTAGCCGTGTGCGGTGCCCCCCTCCAGCATATTCCTCGATAATATTGTAGTGGTGCTTAGGCGAAGCCCTGCGACAGTAGAACATCAAGATCATCACCACGCCATCGTGCTGATGGAACTCTTCCCCGACACTTTGCTGGATCGGAGTCCGGGGATCGTCATCGAGTTGAACGTGTGCTAGAACTCGGAGTGCCGTAGTTTCGGTGCTTGATCGGTCGAGCCGAGAAGACGTACGACTACATCAACCGCGTTGTGCTAACGCTTCCACTTTTGGTCTACGAGGGTACGTAGACAACACTCTCCCCTCTCGTTGCTATGCATCACCATGATCTTGCGTGTGCGTAGGAATTTTTTTGAAATTACTACGTTCCCCAACAATTGCTTCTACGACTATCGCTACCGCTTAGTGATAAAGTAAAGCAATTACAGGGCAATTGCATTGCATACAATAAAGCGACAACCATATGGCTCCTGCCAGTTGCTGATAACTCGGTTACAAAACATGATCATCTCATACAATAAAATTTAGCATCATGCCTTGACAACATCACATCACAACATGCCCTGCAAAAACAAGTTAGACGTCCTCTACTTTGTTGTTGCAAGTTTTACGTGGCTGGTACGGGCTGAGCAAGAACCGTTCTTACCTATGCATCAAAACCACAACGATAGTTCGTCAAGTTAGTGTTGTTTTAACCTTCTCAAGGATCGGGCATAGCCACACTTGGTTCAACTAAAGTTGGAGAAACTAACATCCGCCAGCCACTTGTGTGCAAAGCACGTCGGTAGAACCAGTCTCACGTAAGCGTATGCGTGTCGGTCCGGGATGCTTCATCCAACAATACCTCCAAACCAAAGTGTGACATGCTGGTAAGCAGTATGACTTGTATCACCCAAAACTCACTTGTGTTCTACTCGTGCATATAACATCTACGCATAAAACCAGGCACTGATACCACTGTTGGGGAACATAGTAATTTCAAAAAAAAAATCATACGCACACACAGGATCATGGTGATGCATAGCAACGAGAGGGGAGAGTGTTGTCTACATACCCTTGTAGACCGAAAGCAAAAGCGTTAGCACAACGCGGATGATGTAGTCGTACATCTTCACGATCCGACCGATCCAAGTACCAAACGTACAACACCTCCGAGTTCAGCACACGTTCAGCTCGATGACGTCCCGCGAAATTCGATCCAGCAGAGCTTGACGGGAGAGTTCCGTCAGCACGACGGCGTGGTGATGGTGATGATGTTGCTACCGACGCAGGGCTTTTCCTAAACACCGCTACGGTATGATCGAGGTGGAATATGGTGGAGGGGGCACCGCACACGGCTAAGAGATCTAGAGATCAATTGTTGTATCTAGAGGTGCCCCCCTGCCCCCGTATATAAAGGACCAGGGGGGAGGAGGCGGCCGGCCAGGGGAGGGCGCACCAGGGAGGAGTCCTACTCCCACCGGGAGTAGGACTCCCTCTTTTCCTAGTTGGAGTAGGAGGGGGAAAGGAAGGGAAGGAGAGAGAGGAAGGAAAGGGGGGCGCCACCCCCCTCCTTGTCCAATTCGGACTAGAGGGGGAGGGGGCGTGCGGCCTTCCCTAGCCGCCCCTCCTCTTCTCCACTAAGGCCCATCTTGGCCCATTAAACTCCCCGGGGGGTTCCGGTAACCCCCCGGTACTCCGGTATATGTCTGAAACTCCCCGAAACCATTCCGGTGTCCGAACATAGTCGTCCAATATATCGATCTTTATGTCTCGACCATTTCGAGACTCCTCGTCATGTCCATGATCATATCCGGGACTCCGAACTTCCTTCGGTACATCAAAACACAAAAACTCATAATACAATCGTCACCGAAACTTTAAGCATGCGGACCCTATGGGTTCGAGAACTATATAGACATGACCGAGACATGTCTCCGGTCAATAACCAATAGCGGAACCTGGATGCTCATATTGGCTCCTACATATTCTACGAAGATCTTTATCGGTCAAACCGCATAACAACATACGTTGTTCCCTTTGTCATCGGTATGTTACTTGCCCGAGATTCGATTGTCGGTATCTCAATACCTAGTTCAATCTCGTTACCGGCAAGTCTCTTTACTCGTTCCATAATACATCATCCCGCAACTAACTCATTAGTTACAATGCTTGCAAGCCTTATAGTGATGTGCATTACCTAGTGGGCCCAGAGATACCTCTTCGACAATCGGAGTAACAAATCCTAATCTCAAAATATGCCAACCCAACAAGTACCTATGGAGACACCTGTAGAGCACCTTTATAATCACCCCGTTACGTTGTGATGTTTGGTAGCACACAAAGTGTTCCTCCGGTAAACGGGAGTTGCATAATCTCATAGTCATAGGAACATGTATAAGTCATGAAGAAAGCAACAGCAGCATACTAAACGATCAGGTGCTAAGCTAACGGAATGGGTCAAGTGAATCACATCATTCTCCTAATGATGTAATCCCATTAATCAAATGACAACTCATGTCTATGGCTAGGAAACATAAGCATCTTTGATTAACGAGTTAGTCAAGTAGAGGCATACTAGTGACATTCTGTTTGTCTATGTATTCACACATGTATCATGTTTCCGGTTAATACAATTCTAGCATGAATAATAAACATTTATCATGATATAAGGAAATAAATAATAACTTTATTATTGCCTCTAGGGCATATTTCCTTCACATTAAGCATTAGATAGTAGTTCATTGATCATCCTAGCTTGACTCCAATAAGCACATGCTGACACCACCTTCCTTGTGGGTGAGACGAGCATCCAATGCATCTCCAATTGTTCCTAGAACAACAACACAAACAAAATGGTACCCAAACTCATTGGGACCATAGAGTTAGAAACACCAATACATATGACAAACTCCACATAAATATGTGCACATTGATATGAAATAAAATTTCATGCACATCCATCCAATTTGATACTTGGTGGAGTTTCACTAACACACTTGATAAGGATCACAAGATGAGCATTCTAAGAAAAAGGATAGGTCCCCTAAGCATTGTGCATTATAGAGAATTTGCATTCGAATACAAAAAGCACAAGATGGGATCACCACTTTCACTATATCTATACAAACATTAGAAAAGTTCAAGGAAATAATAAGATCCACAAGTGGTATGGAATACAATGGAAGTTGACACAATCCTAGGCAAGAGATAAGGCAAATAAAAGCAAAGGCCAATGTAAAGATGATCAATAATTTCTACCACACAAATGATTACCAATTGTCAAGAGACAGGAAGTATTTGGAAATGATTCCCGGTGGTATATTTCAAAGATATCCATCATCATCTTCACGCCAAATACAAAAGCAAATTGCAACTTGTAGAGATAACATGCCACCTAGGAACAAGATAATTTACAATATCAATTCTAGGTGGCAATATCTCAAATGTACACATTTTCTAGGCTAGTAATTTGCACATAGCACATTACTCCCCCATAATGTGATACCAAAGAAAACTTCACAAGAGGCAATAAGAACTCAACAAGAGATAATTAATGGACTATTTAAAATTTGAATTTCTCATGAGAAGACATACCACATAGCGACTAGATAAACTTGTAATATCAATACTAGATGGTATTCCTCATGTACACGAATTTATAGGATTGTGAGGTGCACAAGGAACATCACTCCCCCACAATGGGATATTCCATTAATCTCTCACAAGAGCCAACCAAGATACAAACAAGATGCACAAGGGCTCAACGTACGACACACATGTACATGATGTGCAAACCAACATACACATACTTGATTTCTCAAGATAAGCAAATTGGAGGCACAAAATATACAAACACATGCAAGGAACAAAACAAACACACGCAAAATGGGCAAGTAACTTTCAATGCAAACACATTAAGTACAAGTTACCGCAAGGAGGCACATTGGATATAAGATAGAAACTTGATAACCCAATTGGCTTGGCTTGAGACAATAAGAATGATGAAGTCCCCTTAATTCTTCATAATGTAGCCAAGTCTCCAATGCCCTCCATGACACCTATTGATCAAGTTTGAGCTAGTTGGTCCCCAACCAAGTTGGGTCCTAAGAGGTTAGTCACAATAGGCTTGGCTACCCAAATGGTTCTTTGCTTGACACCACTTTGAGTACCAACAAACTTGGCAGACACATTGCCAACCTTATCCTTCCCAAGAGAATAGATATCATGAATAATAATTGGGTTGGATGAGTTACCACTAGTGCATGAAGAAGCAAGGTGACCATTCTCACGACATAAGTAGCAACGTCTACTCTTCACTTTCTTCTCACTTGATTTATCAACTTGAGAAGCATTAGCTTGATTATTATTGGGAAGAGGCCTTTCCTCAACTTGTGGTTGAGCATGAGATTGAACTTGTGGCCGCTTCCCTTGTTGCTTCTCACTAATGGCCTTCTTCTTCAATGGGCAAGATCTAACATGATCCCCTTCAATTTTGCACTTGAGGCAAACAATCTTGGCCGAATTCTTGACTTGTTCTTGGCCCTTCTTCTTGTTCATATTGGACTTCTTCTTATTGGAGTTGAATCCAAGTCCACCTTTGTCATTGGGGAATTTTTGCACACTCAAGATATTGTTGAGTGTGGGTTTCCCTTCATGACACTTTTCCAAGTATTTCTTCAAAGAAGTGACTTGGGCCTTGAGCTCTTTGATTTCCTCTACATGGTTAGTATCAACACAAGCACTAGAGGAAGTATAAGCTTCATCGTTAGAGCAACAAGGCAAGGAAAGAAATTCATCACAAGATGTTCCAATGTTATGCATAGATGAATTACGAGGACTAGCACAATGCAATATAGCATTTTGACTAAAAGTAGTGCTAGTATCCACATGAGACTCACTAGATGTTACCTTGATAATCATAGCCTCATGAGCTATCTTTAGCACATTATGGGATACTAGAAGATCATCATGAGAGCTTGTGAGCTTTACATGACTTTTTTCCAATTTCTCATAATTGCTAGATAGCAACTCAAGTTGAGCCCTTAGCTCAACATTCTCCTTCAAAATGGATGCTTCACTAGAACTAGAGTTAGTAGCACAAGCATTATCAATAATAGCAAGAGGAGAAGGTGTAACGCCCTCGATGCGGCTATATCTCCCACGTGTTGAAGCACGACTTAGAGGCATAACCGCATTGAAAGCAATGTCGCAAGTGAGGTAATCTTCACACAACCCATGTAATACATAAGGGAAAGAGATACATAGTTGGCTTACAACCGCCACTTCACACAATTACATGAATAAAACATTACATCATCCAGATACAATCAGGGCCCGACTACGGAGCCAAAATAAAAGAAGAACCCCAAATGCGACACGGTCCCGATCGACCCCAACTGGGCTCCACTACTGATCAACTAGAACGAAACAACACAAAGGACAAGATCTTCATCGAGCTCCTCCTGAGCTTGGTTGCGTCATCTGCACGGACTCATCGGCACCTGCAAACTGGTTTTGGAAGTATCTGTGAGCCATAGGGACTCAGCAATCTCGCACCCTCGTGATCAAGACTATTTAAGCTTATGGGTAAGGTAAAAGGTATGAGATGGAGCTGCAGCAAGCGACTAGCATATATGGTGGCTAAACATACGCAAATGAGAGCGAGAAGAGAAGCCAAAGCACGGTCGATAAAAGTATGATCAATAAGTGATCCTAGAACAACCTACGTCAAGCATAACTCCAACACCGTGTTCACTTCCCGGACTCCGCCGGAAAGAGACCATCATGGTTACACACACGGTTGATGCATTTTAATTTAAGGTCAACTTTAGGTTTTCTACAACCGGACGTTAACAAATTCCCATCTGCCCATAACCGCGGGCACAGCTTTTGAAAGTTCAAATCCCTGCAGGGGTGTCCCAACTTAGCCCATGACAAGCTCTCACGGTCAACGAAGGAATAGACCTCCCCCCGAGACATTCCGATCAGACTCGGTATCCTGGTTCTTCAAGACATCCTCGACAATGGTAAAACAAGTCCAGCAAGACCGCCCGATGCGCCGACATCCTGATAGGAGCTGCACATATCTCGTTCTCAGGCCAACACCGGATGAGCGCTCCGTACAACTAAAACCAGCCCTCAAGTTTCCCCGAGGTGGCGCTGCAAAGGACTCTAGTTCGGACCAAGACTTAGACAAGCACTGGCCCGGGGGGGGGGGGTTAAAATAAGATGACCCTCGGGATGTGCGACTCCCAAGGGAAAAAGGCTATGTGGCGAATGGTAAAACCAAGGTTGGGCCTTGCTGGAGGAGTTTTATTCAAAGCGAACTGTCAAGGGGTTCCCATTATAACCCAACCGCGTAAGGAACGCAAAATCCGGGAACATAACACCGATATGACGGAAACTAGGGCGGCAAGAGTGGAATAAAACACCAGGCATAAGGCCGAGCCTTCCACCCTTTACCAAGTATATAGATGCATTAATTTAAATAAGAGATATTGTGATATCCCAACAAGTAAAACATGTTCCAACAAGGAACAACATCTCCATGTTCCAACAAGAAACAAACTTCAACCTTCACCTGCAACTAACAACGCTATAAGAGGGGTTGAGCAAAGCGGTAACATAGCCAATCAACGGTTTGCTAGGACAAGGTAGGTTAGAGGCTTGGTTCAACAATATGGGAGGCATGATAAGCAAGTGGTAGGTATCGCAGCATAGGCATAGCAAAAGAGCGAGCAACTAGCAAGCAAAGATAGAAGTGATTTCGAGGCTATGATCATCTTGCCTGAAATCCCGCAAGGAAGAAGAACAAGTCCATGAAGAAGACAAACGGACGTAGCCAAACGGGTCCTCACAAACGCGACGTTACCGGATCCAACCCGAAGAAGCAAACACCAGAAAGAAGCACACAACATAGTAAACAAACCACACATGAACATGGTATGATATGTGAGATGCGATATGCAATGCATATGCATGATTGGACAAGGAATGCATGAACTTGGCCTCAACTTGGAAATCCAAGAGTGCCACTGGAAAGATGAGGTGATTTCGGTTGAAATCGACATAAAGATCACCGGAATCGGAGTTACGGTTTGGAAATGGCAAGCAATTCAAATATGACAACGGTCTGCGATATACAGCAAGTAGCCATCTAAATGCAACAAGATGAACATGCTACAGCACCCAAACATGGCAACAAAATACATGGCAGGGATCCACTCAAGATGCTTAACAAAAGATGAACACTGAGCTACGGCCAATTCATCCATTAACAGGTTCAAACAAGCATGGCAAAAATGCATTTGGTAAACAGATCTCAGACTTAGTGAAATTAACACAAGCCTGGAATATCAGATCAGGTAGCACACTTTGGAGCATGAAAACTATATGCTACAGGGCCTGAACATGGCAAAGTAAAACATGGCATGGAGCTACTCAAAGAGCTTAACAAAATTCCCTTAGTGACCTTGAGCCAAAAGGGATCAGAAAATACATTTGCAAGCATGTGAACATGGCAAAAACATAATCAGGTTACAGACTTAGTGAAAACTGGGGCATGCTGAAACAGATATCAAGTAGGCATGTTTACGAGCTCGATGCACTCACTACAGAGCAAGGCATGACAATCTAAGCATACACCCATCAAGAATACACAAGATACAAGCTATACATATCAAGAACAATAACATGGCATGCACGGATCAACTACAACATCCTCGGCAAAATCGCTAACAAGTAGACAATCTGCCCAGATTCACGAAATAGCAAAAGTAGAGCTCGATTGACTTAATCTAGGTTACTCAATAATTGCAAAAAAAGACATGGATGGATAGAGCACTACAAGATTAACAAAACATCCTTAATTATCATCCTCAAAAGAGGCACGGATCACTAGGAAACAATATGAACATATGGCATAAAGAGATAAACATACCAAGGACTTAGTGGAATTGCTAAGTCCCTGAAATCAGCATTAACAAGTGCACCACTTTGCAAGCTTGTGCTAGTCACCACACACATCACAAAAATACATGGGTAGCACCTCTGGAAAGATGGCAAAGCATATGACAAAACACATGTAGAGCTCAGGGGCATATCATGCACACAATAATCATGGCAAAAATGACAAATATCTAATTGGAACAGCAAATCTGACAATTATCTCAACTAGCACTCTTCCAACAGCATTTCGGGCATCAAGATGAACTCAAATGAAAATGATGCAATGAGATGAAATGATGTACTCTCTGAGTCGAACATTTCAATATGCTATATGCCCAAAACGGATCTACGGATGCAAAGTTACGGCACGATGAACATGGGCATATGGATCTGGGAATTTCGGGGACTTAGTGAAATTATACCTCCGTGAAAAGTCAATTTCACGGAATCCGAGGTTCGCCGGCGCGGTTCTCGCCGGAGATGGTGGGGAGAGAGATGGAACTCACCGGAGATGGCGGATCCGGGCCGGATCTCGCCGGATCCAGCCGGATCCCGGCGCGGGGCGGCGGAGGAAGGCTGCCGGCGGGCGGCGGTTCGAAGGACGAGGCGGTGGGGCGAACTCCGGTGATGCATGGCGGTGCCGAAGGGTGACGTGCAGCGAGCTCCTGCGGCGGAGAGGCAGAGGCGGGAGGCGGCCGTTGCCGGAGATGGGGGCGCGGCTTCGGCGACCTCTGGAGCGGGCGGCGGAGGGAGAAAAAACGACGGCAGCGAGCTCCAGTCGCCGGGGTTGGTCGCCGGTGACGGTCGTGAGGGCGGCGCGAAGATCCGGCGAGGTTGCGGGCGCGGGCTCCCGTGGGGCGGCGGCGGCGGCGAGATGGGCCCGCGTGGGCCCCGGATGGGCTCCGCGGGCCGCGGCGGCGGAGGTGAGGAGAGAGAAGGCGGCGGAGACAGGTGGCGAAGCGGGATTCGCTGAGGAGGGCGGCGCGGACATGTCCGGTCCGGGATGGACACGTCCGGTGGCTGGAGGTGGAAGAAAACTAGGGTTCCTCCGCGAATTTCGGGGGGGGGGGAGCGCATATTTATAGGTAGAGGGAGCTAGGAGAGTCCAAATGAGGTGCGGTTTTCGGCCACGCGATCATGATCGAACGACCGAGATGATGGAAGAGGTTCAGGTGGGTTTTGGGCCACTTTGGAAGGGTGTTGGGCTGCAAAACACACGAGGCCTTTTCGGTCCCTCGGTTAACCGTTGGAGCATCAAACGAAGTGTAAATGGTACGAAACTTGACAGGCGGTCTACCGGTAGTAAACCAAGGCCGCATGAAAAGTCTCGGTCCAATCCGGAAATGTTTAACCCCCACACATGAAAGGAAGGTAGAAATGACCACCGGAGGAGAACGAAGCGCCGGAATGCAAAACTGACAACGGGGAAAATGCTCGGATGCATGAGACGAACACGTATGCAAATGAAATGCACATGATGACATGATATGCAATGCATGACACGCAAGCAATGACAAGGCAACAACATCGAAAAACTGGACGACACCTGGCACATCGGTCTCGGGGCGTTACAGAAGGCAACTTGGCAAGCTCTTTAGAATATGAAGCTTTAAGTTGAGCATGAGACTCGGTGAGTTTGATGAGCTCACTCTTAATGAACCTTGAGCCATTTTCGAGGTGCCCAAAGTCCTCAAGGAGTTTAGCATGCACAACTTCAAGCTTCTCATTTTTAGTTTCAAAAACATTGGCCACCTCAAGAGCTCTATCATGAGATTCCTTCACTCTAGATAATTCTAGAGCAAAAGTCTCCTCAAGAGATTCCTTGGTGGTTTGTTCAAGTTCGAGAGCTTGGGAGAGGTCCGCAATCTCATTAGTGTAATCACACTCATGACCTTCCATTTTATTAATGGTGACCTCAAGCTCCTCAAGATGAGATTGCAACTCATCAATATATTTCTTGCCCTCAATAGCAATAGACATGATTTCCATGAAGTTGGAACGAGCAATTTTATTCTTAAGAAGAGCTTTAAAAATCATTTCCCCCTTAATTTTTAAGGAGGCAACATTATCATTCTCTTCATCATAATCAACATCATCATTCTTCTTGCCATCATCAATATCATCACAAGATATATTGGGATTCAAAGTGGGAGATACCTTTGAAGCCCTGGCCATAAGGCAAACTGCAATAGATGATGATGTAGGATCCCTTGAAGTACCATTCAAGACCACATCTTGTTCCATGGGGTGTTGGGTTTCCTATACATTGTTAGCACAACAATTCGAGGAACTAGATGCATTTTTATCATGGCAACAAGACATAGTAAGCATGTCATCATGAGATTTAGTCAAGCAATTTCTACATGATATGCAAGGACTATCAACACAAGCATGTGAAACATTTGGAGTGCTCGAAGTGCTAAAGTCCAAAGGTGAAGCATTGCAATAAGAAAGTGATGAAGGATTATCAACAATAAGCCCACTACTGTTATTGCAATGAACACCACTACTCACCATGTCATTACCTTGTAGCAAACCACATGTAGGTGAAGTAGAAGAAGTTGAGAACAACACGGCCGGAGGTGGAGGGAGAACAATCATCCCCACAAAACTTGGACACGCCATATTTATCTTGAAGCTTTGTCCACAACTCATGAGCATCCCGGAACGACATGAGTTGAAATATAACTACATTGCTCAAAGCATCGAAAAGCACATTAGAAGCTTGAGCATTGAGATAAGAGTTTTTCTCATCCTCTAAAGATAATCTTTGGGGATCCTTTGGAGGAGAAAAACTCATATCTACAATTTGCTCTAAATTTGGGTTCATGGCCCTAAAGAGATTAAGCATGTGAATTACCCAAACATCAAAATGTGTGCCATCGAAACAAAGAGTGTCAGAGAATCCAAAGCCCCTAGTTGACATCCTTACTCTCTAGGCAGTTAAGACTTATAAAGAGAGACAAGGCTCTGATACCAATTTAGAGATCGTGGATGTCGCCTAGAGGGGGGTGAATAGGCGCTTTAAAATAATTATAGTTTAGGCTTGAACAAATGCGGAATAAAATTAGCGGTTAATTTGTCAAGCACAAAACCTAAAATTACTGGGCTCACCTATGTGCACCAACAACTTATGCTAAGCAAGATAAACAACTAGGCGATAGCAAGATATATGACAAGAAACAATATGGCTATCACAAAGTAAAGTGCATAAGTAAAGGGCTCGGGTAAGAGATAACCGAGGCACGCGAAGACGACGATGTTCCCCAAAGTTCACACCCTTGCGGATGCTCATCTCCATTTGGAGTGGTGTGGAGGCACAATGCTTACCAAGAAGCCACTAGGGCCACCGTAATCTCCTCACGCCCTCGCACAATGCAAGATGTCGTGATCCCACTAAGGGGCCATTGAGGGCGGTCACCGAACCCGTACAAATGGCAACCCTTGGGGCGGTCACCGAACCCATACACTTTGGCAACCCTTGGGGGAGGTCACCGGTACCCGTCAAATTGCTCGGGGTGATCTCCACAACCTAATTGGAGACCACGACGCTTGCCCGGAGCTTTACACCACAATGATTGAGCTCCGAACACCACCAACCATCTAGGGCGCCCAAGCACCCAAGAGGAACAACCTCAAGAGTACCAAGCACCCAAGAGTAATAAGCTTTACAACTTGTAACTTCCACGTATCACCGTGGAGAACTCAAACCTATGCACCAAATGCAATGGCAATGGCAATGGCATACGGAGTGCCCAAGTCCTTCTCTCCCAAATCCCACCAAAGCAACTAATGCTAGGGAGGGAAATGAGAGGAAGAACAAGAAGGAGAACACCAAGAACTCCAAGATCTAGATCCAAGGGGTTCCCCTCACATAGAGGAGAAAGTGATTGGTGGAAATGTGGATCTAGATCTACCCTCTCTTTTCCCCCCCAAAACTAGCAAGAATCCATGGAGGGATTGAGAGATAGCAAGCTCGAAGAAGGTCACCAATGGGTAAGAACATGAGCTCAAAGGATAAGGTTCATTGGGGAAGAAGACCCCCTTTTATAGGAGGGAAAAAATCCAACAGTTATGCTCACAGCCCACACAGAGCGATACTACCGCTCGACCTCATGGTACTACCACTAGGGGTAGCGGTACTACCTCAAAGGGTAGCGGTACTACTGCTTGCGAGCGGTACTGAAAGTAGCCACGGAATTAGCCGCGGTAGTACTGCTCCAAGCGGTAGTATCGCTCCCAAGAGAGGTAGTAAAAAATTACATCCCCTCCAAGCGGTAGTACCGCTCCCATGAGCGGTAGTACCGCTGCAGCCTTTTTAAGGACACCAAAACTGACACAACTTCTGCAAACAGACTCCGAATTGAACGAAACCAAGTTTGTTGGAAATCTAGCAACAAGGGCTAACATAAACTTGATAGAAATAACAATGAGAAGGAAATAAGAAAAGTCCCATAAGAAAATGGTGATAACCCTTCCTCGAAAAAGACCGATAAAACCTCCAACACCGAAAACGCAATAGATGAAGCATGTGAACTCCATTTTCGATGAACTCGAGCTTGTTAAGAAGATGACCATAAGCTCCAAATCTCACAAGGAGAAAACCAAACAAGAACCAAGAAAGATGATGCAAGAATGCAATGGTTTGAGCTCTCTACGAACGATACGATCAAGCTACTCACTTGAGAGCCCCCCTTGGTAGTACGGCAATCGATCCTATAACCCGGTCTTCAAACTACCACCATGAGACCGGTAAAATAGAGAACCTATCAGGGGCAAAACTTTGCCTTGCACACAGTCCACTTGAGCTAGATGATGACGATCTTGACTCCCTCAAGTTGGACCACCTTTCTTGATTGCGTTGGCTCGATGAAGAGTAGATGTTTGCTCCCCGTACTCTTGTAACACCCCGGATGTAACTTGCCATATTTGTAACTCCAACTCTTGCCTTTTTCGGCTTTAAGTTATGAGATTTCCCTTCGTGGTTGGGTTTGTCTTCATTTTGTTTTTTGTTCGTGTCATGCATTTCATATCATGTCATCATGTGCATCTGATTTGCATATGTGTTCGTCTCATGCATCCAAGCTTTTTCCCCGTTGTCCGTTTTGCAATCCGACACTCCTACGTGCACCGGCGTCCCCTTTTGTCTCTTTTCGTGAGCGGGTGTTAAACATTCTCGGAATGGACCGAGATCTTCCAAGAGGCCTTGGTACACCACCGGTAGACCGCCTGCCAAATTTCGTGTCATTTGGAGTCCGTTTGATGCTCCAACGGTTAACCGGGGAACCGCAAAGGCCTCTTGTGTGTTGCAGCCCAACACACCTCCAAAACGGCTCAATAACCCATCCAAACCACTTTCATGTCCTCTGTCATCGGATCACGATTGTGTGGGCGAAAACTACACTCCATTTGGACACTCCTACCTCCTCCTACCTATAAATAGGTGCCCCTCCCCGATTTTTCGCGCAGTCCAAATCCAAGCAAACCTCCCTCTCGCCTGTCGGACATGTCCACGCACCGCCAGATACATACGCCGCCGCGCCCGTGCCAGTAGCGAGCCGCCACGTGGCCCCCAGATCCACCGCCGCCGGCGGCCCGCGAGGCCCGCAGCCGGCCCGCGCGGCCCGCTCGCTCGCGTCTTCCCCGAGCCGCCCGACTCCTCATCGCCGGGCTTCGCTCCGCCGCCGTCCAAGCACGCCACCGGCGACCTCCGCCGCCCGGGGTCAACGCCCGACCCCGCAAGCTCCCCTGCCGCCTCGCTCCGCTTCGCCGCCCGGATCCGGAGACCCAGCGCCGCCGCCCGGCTCCGGCGTCCCGCGCCGCCGCTTTTCCTCGCTGCCGGCCAGATCCATCCGTCCCCGACGAACCTCAGCTTCCGTGCACAAACCCTAGATCCAAAGTGTTGACCATGTTTTTCCCACTAAGTCTTTTTTTCTGCAACATATTATGCCTCTGTTCATTGCATCATAACTCCATGACTGTAGCTCCGTTTCATGCGCATGATATATCAAAATGTTCATTGGGAGATGCTCTTCATTTCATTCCATTGTGACATGCTTGTTTGAGTCCATCTACATGTCCTAATCATTGATGCAAGAGTGCTATAAAATGTTTACTCCTGTTACTTAGCAGATTATGATGATTTGCCTTTTTGTCACATTTGTTGTGTGCATCATATGGGCATGAGCTCTACATGTGTTTTGATATATGCCATGCCATCTTTACAGGGGTACTTGCCATGTATTTTGTGATCAATGTGTTGGCTAGAACAAGCATGCAAAGTAGCCTTCATGATATTGTTGATTTCAGGGACTTAGGATTTTGCTAAGTCCTTGTTCTGTTGTTATTTTTATGCCATGTAAACATGATGCTACAGTGATATCCATGCTTGTTTTGAGTATCTTCAGTAAGGGTGTTTTGGACATATGGTTGTGCTCTAACCATCTATGCCCCTGTTTGCATTTATGGTGTGCCCTAGCATGTCTTAATCTTGCTCTACTTTTGCTATAAAATTTTCCTGGCAGATTGTTTCCATGTTAATCAATTTTTCCATGGTTGTTGCTAGTGATCCATGCATGCTATGAACTTTCTCTTGCCATGGTTAGCTTCATGAACATGTCATCTTACTGTTACCATGCTTGTTTTGTCATGCAAGGCTTTATGATGAGTGATTTGAGCTCGCAAAGATGCCTTCATAATTCTGTTTATGCCATGCTCTGTTTTCTGCTAAGTATGAAACTGTTAATAAAACTTGCTATGTTTTCATGGGTTCCATCATATCTTCTGTGCCTTTTTGGCTCATGATCAGTAAGAGACTTTTGGTGTATGCATTTAGTAGATTCATGTCATGCCTTAGTTTGCTATGAAATGTTCTTGTAGCATGTTGTTTGCTTGCTTTAAACATGGCTTCCTGATGTCATTCCTGGCATGTTAGTATTTTCACAAAGTCTGTGAAGCCGATATCTTTTGCACTTTTGACATGCTTGTTTGACTTGTTCTAGTGTGACTTAGCCGTAGCTTACTGTTCATATTTTGTCATGAATCTTTAGTAAATCACCGCCATATGCCTTGTTGCTATGTTGGAGTGCAGTAGCTTAGTTTCTTGTTGCATTCTAGATGGCATCGTGCTGTTAATCGCAGAATTGTGCCATTATTGTTTTGCTTGCCGTTTGCAAACCATGCATCCAATTCCGGTGATCCTTATATAGATTTCGACCGAAATCATCTCATCTTTCCAGAGGCACACTTGGTTTGCCATGTTGATGCCTTGTTCTTTATTACCTCTTCCGAAGCACGCATATGCATTGCATATCATGTCTTGCATATCATGCCATGTTTTGCATCATGTTGCTTGTGCATTGCACTGTGTTTGATTGTTGGTCCTTTGCTTGTGTTCTTGCTTTGGGTAGAGCCGGGAGACGAGTACGTGATCGAGGACCCTGTTGAGTGTGCTAACGAGGATCAAGCTTTCGTCAACTCTGAGAACTTTGCAGGCAAGATGACCATACCCTCGAAATAACTTCTATCTTTCCTTGCTAGTTGCTCGCTCTATTGATGTGCCTCCCATATTGCCATGTCAAGCCTCTAACCCACCTTTCCTAGCAAATCGTTGTTTGGCTATGTTACCGCTTTGCTCAGCCCCTCTTATAGCATTGCTACTTGCAGGTGAAGATGAAGTTTGTTCCTTGTTGGAACATGGATTTTGTTGGGATATCACTATTATCTCTTATTTACTTTAATGTATCTATATACTTGGTAAAGGTTGGAAGGTTCGGCCTTATGCCTGGTGTTTTGTTCCACTCTTGCCACCCTAGTTGACGTCATACCTGTGTTATATTCCTTGATTTTGCGTTCCTTACGCGGTTGGGTGTTATGGAAACCCCTTGACAGTTCGCTTTGAATAAAACTCCTCCAGCAAGGCCCAACCTTGGTTTTACCATTTGCCACCTACGCATTTTCCCTTGGGTTTCATGGACTCAAGGGTCATCTTTATTTTAAACCCCTGGGCCAGTGCTCCTCTGAGTGTTACTCCAAACTAGAGCCCCATGCAGCGCCACCTCGGGGTAACTTGAGGGTTGATTTTAGTTGTACGGATTGCTTATCCGCTGTGCCCTGAGAACGAGATATGTGCAGCTCCTATCGGGATTTGTCAGCACATTCAGGCGGCTTTTCTGGTCTTGTTTTACCATTGTCGAGATGTCTTGTAACCGGGATTCCGAGTCTGATCGGATCTTCCCGCGAGAAGGAATATCCTCCGTTGACCGTGAGAGCTTGTGATGGGCTAAGTTGGGACACCCCTGCAGGGTTTTGAACTTTCGAAAGCCGTGCCTGCGGTTATGGGCAGATGGGAATTTGTTAATATCCGGTTGTAGAAAACTTGACACTTAACTTAATTAAAATGAATCAACCGTGTGTGTAGCCGTGATGGTGTCTTTTCGGCAGAGTCCGGGAAGAGAACACGGTATCATGTTATGCTTGAACGTAAGTAGCTAAAGGATCATTTCTTGATCACTTTTAGCTTCTCGACCGTGCATTGCTTCTCTCCTCGCTCTCTTTTGCATAAGATAGCCACCATATATGCTTAGTGCTTTGCTGCAGCTCCACCTCACTACCCCTTTCCTACCCTTAAGCTTAAATAGTCTTGATCGCGAGGGTGTGAGATTGATGAGTCCTCGTGACTCACAGATACTTCCAAACAGATGCAGGTGTCGATGATGCCAGTGCAGGGGATGCTACCAAACTCAAGTGGGAGTTCGACGAGGATTCGGGTCGTTACTATGTTTCTTTTCCAGATGATCAGTAGAGGAGCCCAGTTGGGGCGATCGGGGATCTAGCATTTTGGGTTGTCTTTCTTTGTTTTGGTTCCGTAGTCGGACCTTGATTGTATTCTGGATGATGTATGACTATTTGTGTATTGTGTGAAGTGGCGATTGTAAGCCGACTCTTTATCCCTTTCTTATTCAGTACATGGGATGTGTAAAGATTACCCCTCTTACGACAGACCTACCATGCGGCTATGCCTCTAAGTCGTGCCCCGACACGTGGGAGATATAGCCGCATTGTGGGTGTTACAAGTTGGTAATCAGAGCCTTCCCCGACTTAGGAGCCCCCCTGCTTGATCGAATCGTTGACGTTGTTGAGTCTAGAACAAAATGTTTTGAGTCTTAGGATTATATATATCGGAGAGTAGGATTCTTTTTACTCCTCAGTCCCTTCGTTGCTCTGGTGAGGCCTCCTGGCGTAGAGTTTTGACTCTTCTCTCCTCAAATTTCACGAAAAAAATTAGGATCACGTGGGTATCTTGGAATCGTTCCGATGGTTTTGTGACGAGAACATTGTTCTTGGTGCCTCCTGACATTTAGGGGTTGTGGCAGTGTCCCGGGGAGTTGAGCTCCGAGGTGTTGTCGTCACAATTTTATCGTTGCAGTTCTAGAATACCTGAGTTCGCCGACATCGAAAATCTCTTTTATGCAGTTGTTGGTGAGATAACCACGACGCCACCCAGTATTGGGGCGGGAGTTCGGGAGTATTGCCATAACTCATATAACGGATGCTTTTCGAAGGTTGAGGTAAATGATTTCCGAAGGTTTCTTGGTTATGTGTTGAAGGATGGATACAGCTGGAGGATTTGCTAGTTTTGGGTGAGATATTATGCTTCCCATGTATCACCAACACCTGATTGCATAACCAGAAAGTTTCGGGAGTTTCATAGGTGGGAATTCATGTAGCTCTAGTATTTCTTCCAGCAGATATTTGGTTTGTGATTGGGTAATCCTTACCAATTATTTGTTCATATTCGTACCTTGTTGATTTATTCTTCTACCTTTATCTAAGTGGCTTCTCAATTTATGGAAATGTGATGATTTACTTTGGAATTCATTCGTTCATTCTTGTTCGAATGTTAAGGCTTTATGTTGCAATTTCGATCCATTGATTCAGCTTGAATATATGTCTTTCAAGATGCTAACGGATCTCAATCTCTTCAGGATTGCTCCTCCAACGCGTCAGAATCCGAACCCTCCACCACCACCTCCACCTCCGGAGGCTTGGCAAGCTGTCATGGCAGCCACCAACGCCAACACTTAGATGCTTTTGCAACTCTTGCAAGAGCACAACCAAGGGCAAGGCAACCAAGGAAATCAAGGCCAAGGCAACAATCAGCCTCAGTTTGCTACCCTCAATCAGTTCCTCGCAAACTAGCCGAAGTCCTTTAGCAACTGTGTCGAGGCCACAGATGTCGATGACTGGCTCGTGGATATCTGCAAACATTTTGAGTGTAGCAATGTAAGGCCTAAGGACTTTGTCAAGTTTGCTTCGTTCCAACTCAAAGACCAAGCTGCTGAGTGGTATCAACAATACAAAGATTCCAGAGGAGGTCGTGTGATTACCTGGGATGATTTCCGCCGAGACTTCAAAGCTCACCACATTCCACAAAGTGTTGCTGAGAACAAGCGTGAGGAGTTCCGCAATCTCAAGCAAGGCAGCATGTCTGTGTATCAATACAATATCCAGTTTCAGAGACTCGCTCGCTTCACTAAACAAGACGTCCCTGATGAAAAGAGCATGATTTATCAATTCATAGGTGGCCTTAGAGAAGATCTGCAATTAGCTCTCGTGCTTCTTGAGCCAACTAAGTATGATGAATTCTACAACATGGCACTAAAGCAAGAAGCCTCTCAGATTAAGTGTGATGCATCTAAGAAGAGAGTCAGGGATGTAGTTCAATCTTCTTCTTCAACTCAAGTGGTAGCTAAGCAACAAAAGTTCTGGTTGCCTCCTCCTCCTCCGTTCCATCAGCCCTACCAGCAGAAGAGCAAAGGTGGCAGTGGATCTTCCCATCCACCCAACCCATGCTATCAGAACAAAGCTCAGTCTCATACTCCAAGGTCAATTGCTCCTTATCACCGTCTGCTCTCAGAGGTTACTTGTAACAAGTGTCAGCAGAAAGGGCACTATGCAAACAAGTGCTTCAACCAAAGCCGCCTTCTGCCTCCTCCTCCTGTGAGATCTACCGGCAATGCAGTGGTCAAGCATAATTCCGAGTTTGCAAAGGTCAACATGATGAACGCAGCTCAGGCAGAGGATTCTTCAAAGTGATCATGGGTAACCTTCCTGTTAATGATATTCCTGTAAAAGTCTTATTTGATACTGGTGCATCGCATTATTTCATTTCAAGACCTTTTGTGGCCATGCATGATTTGGTTACTCAAGTATTACCGAGACCTTTGTCTATTGTTTCTCCGGCCCGACAAATGACTTCTCGAGTATTCGTTCCAGATTCTATTATCAAGATGGCTGACTATAAATTTTTGTCTTCTCGTATTGTTCTTGGTGACTCGGATATTGATCTAATTCTCAGCATGGACTGGCTTTCCAAGCACAAGGCTCAGCTTGATTGTGCTGCCAGGCAGATTCAATTGACACACTCTTCTGAGGATGTGATCATCTATGCCGCTCGTGATGATACCATTCGACTGTTTTCTCTCAATGAGAAGGGCAAGTTGAATGCCATCTCTCAGATTCTAGTCGTTTGTGAATTCAAGACGTCTTTCCAGAAGAGCTTCCAAGAATGCCTCCTCACCGGCTAGTTGAATTCGTTATTGATCTTGAGCCTGGCACGGAACCTATTTGCAAACATCCTTACAAGCTTGGACCAGAAGAGTTGAAGGAGTTGAAGAAACAACTCGATGAACAAGAGCATATGGGTCTGATCAGACCAAGTTCTTCTCCATGGGGTTGTGGTGTTCTTTTTGTCAAGAAGGATGGAACGGAACGACTCTGCGTCGACTAACGTCCATTGAACAAGAACACAATAAAGAACAAGTACCCACTTCCCAACATCAATGAGCTTTTCGAGCAACTTAAGGGTGCTCAAGTATTCTCTAAGCTTGACCTCCGTATGGGCTATCATCAGATTCGCATTCGTGAAAAAGATATTCCCAAGACAGCATTTAGAACAAGCTATGGTTCTTATGAATATATTGTCATGTATTTCGGCCTTGTCAATGCTCCTCCAACGTTCTCTCGCATGATGAACTTCATCTTCAACCCTTACACAAATGATTTCGTCTTGGTGTATCTCGATGATATTTTGGTCTTCTCCAAGAATAAGGAGGATCATGCCAAGCATTTGAGATTGGTACTCGACAAACTCAGAGAGCATCAATTCTATGCGAAGTTTTCCAAGTGTGAGTTCTGGCTTGACAAAGTTCTTTACCTTGGCCATATCATCTCAGCCAAGGGCATCGCTATTAATCCTTAGAAGGTGCCTGCAATTGTGAATTGGGAACCGACTCAGAATGTCAAGCAGCTCCGCAGTTTTCTTGGGCTTGCAAGCTATTGTCGAAGATTCGTCGAGAATTTCTCTAAGATTGCAAAGCCTCTTTACAACCTCCTCTAGAAGCATGTCAAGTATGTCTGTACACCTGAATGTGATGTTGCTTTCAACACCCTCAAAGAGAAGTTAGTCACAGCTCCTGTCTTGACTCCTCCTGATGAATCCAAACCATTCGAAATTTTCTGTGATGCCTCCCTGCAAGGTCTCGATGTTGTGTTAATGCAAGAGAAGAAAGTTGTGGCCTATACCTCTCGCCAGTTGAAGCCCAACGAAAAGAACTATCCCACTCATGACCTCGAGTTGGCGGCAGTTGTCCATGCATTATTAACATGGAGACATCTTTTGTTGGGAAGGAAAGTGGACATCTTCACAGATCATAAGAGCCTCAAGTACATCTTCACTCAACCGAACCTCAACCTCAGGCAGACTCGTTGGGTCGAAATGATTCAAGAATACAATCTGAGTATCGAATATAGTCTAGGCAAGGCCAATGTCATTGCAGATGCTTTGAGCAGGAGGGCTTACTGCAACAGCTTAATTCTCAAGCCCTTCCAACCGATACTTTGTGAAGCTTTCCGCAAACTGAATCTGCAAGTTGTTCCTCAAGGCTTTCTTGCCAACCTCCAAGTCTCTCCTACTTTGGAAGATCAAATCATGAGGCACAACTTCTTGATGCCATGGTGAAGAAGGTGAAAAATGGGATTGCCAAGAGCCAACCCAAATACAAGTGCTATCGCATTGATGACAAACACACTCTATTCTTCGAGGATCGAATTGTGGTTCCTAAAGGTGATCTAAGGAAAGTCATTATGAACGAGGCGCACAATTCCCTTCTATCCATTCATCCTGGAAGTATGAAGATGTACCATGACCTCAAGCAGTCGTATTGGTGGACTCGAATGAAGCGAGAAATTGCTTAGTTCGTGAATGAATGTGATGTCTGCAGAAGAGTGAAAGCAGAACACCAACGGCCAGCTGGTCTCCTCCAACCTCTTGCTATTCCAGAATGGAAGTTTGACCATATTGAGATGGACTTCGTGACTGGTTCCCAAGTCCAAGTGCGGAAATGGTGATATCTTCATTGTCATCGACAAGCTTACTAAAGTGGCTCATAATCTATCACAGCAGCTCAGTTGGCAGAGCTATACACCTCCAGGATTGTCTCCTTGCACGACATTCCACAGTTGATATCTTCATATCGTGGAAGCATCTTCAGTTCTAATTCTGGGATTCCTTTCAGAAGGCCATGGGCACCAACATTCGCTTCCGCATAGCCTTCCATCCTCAAACTAGTGGCCAAGTTGAGCAAGTCAATCAAATCCTTGAAGATATGCTCAGGGCTTGTGTCATTTCCTTCGGCATGAAGTGGGAAGATTGTCTTCCATATGCCGAGTTCTCCTACAACAACAGCTTCCAAGTGAGTTCGGGCAAGGCCCCATTCGAAATTCTCTATGGCAGGAAGTGTCGTACTCCTCTTAATTGGTCAGAGACTGGTGAACGCCAACTTCTTGGCAACAACTTAATCACAGAAGCTGGACAAAATGTGCAGAGCCATCCGTGAAAATCTCAAAGCCGCACAATCGTGCCAAAAGAGTTACTATGATAGCAAGCACCGTGACTTGGCTTTCGAGATCAGAGACCATGTCTACCTCCGCGTCTCCCCAATGAAAGGTACTCGTCGCTTCGGTGTCAAAGGGAAGCTTGCCCCTAGACACGTGGGTCCTTTCAAGATCATTGGCAAAAGAGGCAACCTTGCCTATCAACTTGATCTTCCATCCAACTTCGCAAATGTGCATGATGTGTTTCACGTGTCACAGCTTCGCAAGTGCTTCAAGACTCCTGAGCGCACCATCAACTACGAAGAGATTGATCTCCAAGAAGACATGTCTTATCATGAGCATCCCATTGCTATTCTTGAGGAAACCGAGCGTAAGACTCGCAACAAGTCTATCAAATTCCTGAAAGTGAAGTGGTCACACCATTCTAACCGAGAAGCCACCTGGGAACGCGGGGACCACCTCCATTTCGAATATCCGGAGTTCTTTCAGTCCTAGATCTCGGGACGAGATCCTTTCGTAGTGGTGGAGTGTTGTAACACCCCGATTGTAACTTGCCATATTTGTAACTCCAACTCTTGCCTTTTTCGGCTTTAAGTTATGAGATTTCCCTTCATGGTTGGGTTTGTCTTCGTTTTGTTTTTTGTTCGTGTCATGCATTTCATATCAAGTCATCATGTGCATCTCATTTGCATACATGTTCGTCTCATGCATCCGAGCTTTTTCCCCGTTGTCCGTTTTGCAATCCGACACTCCTACGTGCACTAGCGTCCCATTTTGTCTCTTTTCGTGAGCTGGTGTTAAACATTCTCGGAATGGACCGAGATTTGCCAAGAGGCCTTGGTACACCACCGGTAGACCGCCTGTCAAATTTCGTGTCATTTGGAGTCCGTTTGATGCTCCAACGGTTAACCGGGGAACCGCAAAGGCCTCTTGTGTGTTGCAGCCCAACACCCCTCCAAAACGGCTCAATAACCCATCCAAACCACTCTCATGTCCTTCGTAGTCGGATCACGATCGTGTGGGCAAAAACTACACTCCATTTGGACACTCCTACCTCCTCCTACCTATAAATAGGTGCCCCTCCCCGATTTTTCGCGCACTCCAAACCCTAGCAAACCTCCCTCTCGCCCGCCGGACATGTCCGCGCACCGCCGGACACAGAGGCCGCCGTGCCCGCACCAGTAGAGAGCCGCCACATGGCCTCCAGATCCGCCGCCGCTCGCGGCTCGCGGGGCCCGCAGCTGGCCCACGTGGCCCGCTCGCCCGCGTCTTCCCCGAGCCGCCCGACTCCTCATCGCCAGACTTTGCCCCGCCGCAGTCCAAGCACGCCACCGGCGACCTCCACCGCGCCGCTCGTCCCTGCCAGCAATAGTGCCTCCGCCGCCCGGGGTCAGCGCCCGACCCCGCAAGCTCCCCCGCCGCCTCGCTCCGCTTCGCCGCCCGGATCCGGAGACCCAGCGCCGCCGCCCGGCTCCGGCGTCCCGCGCTGCCGCTTTTCCTTGCCGCCGGCCAGATCCATCCGTCCCCGACGAACCTCGGCTTCCGTGCACAAACCCTAGATCCAAAGGGTTGACCCCGTTTTCCCACTAAGTCTTTTTTTCTGCAACATATTATGCCTCTGTTCATTGCATCATAACTCCATGACTGTAGGTCTGTTTCATGCACATGATATATCAAAATGTTCATTGGGAGATGCTCTTCATTTCATTCCATTGTGACATGCTTGATTGAGTCCATCTAGATGTCCTAATCATTGATGCAAGAGTGCTATAAAATGTTTACTCCTGTTACTTAGCAGATTATGATGATTTGTCATTTTTGTCACATTTGTTGTGTGCATCATATGGGCATGAGCTCTACATGGGTTTTGATATATGCCATGCCATCTTTACAGGGGTGCTTGCCATGTATTTTGTGATCAAGGTGTTGAGTAGCACAAGCATGCAAAGTAGCCTTCGTGATATTGCTGATTTCAGGGACTTAGGATTTTGCTAAGTCCTTGTTCTGCTATTATTTTTATGCCATGTAAACATGATAGTACAGTGATATCCATGCTTGTTTTGAGTATCTTCAGTAAGGGTGTTTTGGACATATGGTTGTGCTCAATCCATCTATGCCCCTGTTTGCATTTATGGAGTGCCCTACCATGTCTTAATCTTGCTCTACTTTTGCTATAAAATGTTCTTGGCAGATTGTTTACATGTTAATCAATTTTTCCATGGTTGTTGCTAGTGATCCGTGCATGCTATGAACTTTCTCTTGCCATGGTTAGCTTCATGAACATGTCATCTTGATGTTTCCATGCTTGTTTTGTCATTCAAGGCTTTGTGATGAGTGATTTGAGCTCGCAAAGATGCCTTCATAATTCTGTTTATGCCATGCTCTGTTTTCTGCTAAGTCTGAAACTGTTAATAAAACTTGCTACGTTTACATGGGTGCCATCATATCTTCTGTGCCTTTTTGGCTCATGACCAGTAAGAGACTTTCGGTGTATGCATTTAGTAGATTCATGCCAAGCCTTAGTTTGCTATGAAATGTTCTTGTAGCATGTTGTTTGATTGCTCTAAACATGGCTTCCTGATATTATTCCTGGCATGTTAGTATATTCACAAAGTCTGTGAAGCTGATATCTTTTGCACTTTTTCCATGCTTGTTTGAACTTGTTATAGTGTGATTTAGCCGTATCTCAGTGTTCATGTTTTGTCAAGAATCTTGAGTAAATCACCGCCATATGCCTTATTGCTATGTTGGAGTGCAGTAGCTTAGTTTCTTGTTGCATTCTAGATGGCATCATGCTGTTAATCGCAGAATTGTGTCATTATTGTTTTGCTTGCCATTTGCAAACCGTGCATCCGATTCCGGTGATCCTTATATAGATTTCGACCGAAATCATCTCATCTTTCCAGAGGCACACTTGGTTTGACAAGTTGATGCCTTGTTCTTTCTTCCCTCTTCCGAAGCACGCATATGCATTGCATATCATGTCTTGCATATCATGCCATGTTTTGCATCATGTTGCTTGTGCATTGCACCGTGTTTGATTGTTGGTCCTTTGCTTGTGTTCTTGCTTTGGGTAGATCTGGGAAACGAGTATGTGATCGAGGAACCTGTTGAGTATGCTAACGAGGATCAAGCTTTCGTCAACTCTGAGAACTTTGCAAGCAAGATGACCATACCCTCGAACTCACTTCTATCTTTGCTTGCTAGTTGCTCGCTCTATTGTTGTGCTGCACTACCTATCACTTGCTTTATCATGCCTCCCATATTGCCATGTCAAGCCTCTAACCCACCTTTCCTAGCAAACCATTGTTTGGCTACGTTACCGCTTTGCTCAGCCCCTCTTGTAGCGTTGCTAGTTGCAGGTGAAGATGAAGTTTGTTCCTTGTTGGAACATGGATTTTGTTGGGATATCACTATTATCTCTTATTTACTTTAATGCATCTATATACTTGGTAAAGGGTGGAAGGCTCGGCCTTATGCCTGGTGTTTTGTTCCACTCTTGCTGCCCTAGTTTCCGTCATTCTGGTGTTATGTTCCTTGATTTTGCGTTCCTTACGTGGTTGGGTGTTATGGGAACCCCTTGACAGTTCGCTTTGAATAAAACTCCTCCAGCAAGGCCCAACCTTGGTTTTACCATTTGCCACCTAAGCCTTTTCCCTTGGGTTCCGCGGACTCAAGGGTCATCTTTGTTTTAAACCCTCGGGCCAGTGCTCCTCTGAGTGTTGGTCCAAACTAGAACCCCTTGCAGCGCCACCTCGAGGTAACTTGAGGGTTGGTTTTAGTTGTACGGATTGCTTATCCGGTGTGCCCTGAGAACGAGATATGTGCAGCTCCTATCGGGATTTGTCGGCACATTCGGGCGGCTTTGCTGGTCTTGTTTTACCATTGTCGAGATGTCTTGTAACCGGGATTCCGAGTCTGGTCGGATCTTGCCGCGAGAAGGAATATCCTTCATTGATCGTGAGAGCTTGTGATGGGCTAAGTTGGGACACCCCTGCTGGGTTTTGAACTTTTGAAAGCCGTGCCCGCGGTTGTGGGCAGATGGGTGAAATTGCGTTATATCGACTAGAGGGGGGGTGAATAGGCGGTTTAAATGAAATTCTTCATTGAGGAATTTGCCGGTGAGGAAATTCCTTAGCGAAGAACTACTAGCATCGGAATAAGTACTCAAAAGTAAACATAACATAACACAAGCATAGTCATCATGATGAAATGAAGACAGGCACAGAGTACAGGAAGCGTAAGCACAGGGTAACACAGGATGAAGACAAACAGACTAAATAAATTGGGCTAAGGAAATTGAGAAAGTCTTCAGTCAACGTCTTCAAACACAGATATGAACAAACACGTAGCACAGATATGAGGAAATGAACGAGTTGAGGAAATAGAACCAGTAAGCTTGGTGAAGACAATGATTTGGTAGACCAGTTCCAACTGCTGTCTCAGTTGTACGTCTGGTTGGAGCGGCTGAGTATTTAAACTCGAGGACACACAGTCCCGGACACCCAGTCCTGAACACGCAGCTCAGGACACCAAGTCCTCATCGTATTCTCCTTGAACTAAGGTCACACGGACCTCATCCAATCACTCATGGTAAGTCTTCAAGTGACTTCCGAACCTTCACAAACTCGGTCACTCGGCGATCCACAATTCCTCTTGGATGCTCTAGACCATGACGCCTAACTGTCTGGAAGAAGCACAATCTTCAAAGGTAACAAGCGTTGGATCCACGCAGGATCAATCTCTTATGTGATGCTCAATCACTTGGGGTTTGTAGGTGTTTGGGTTTGGGTTTTTCCTCACTTGATGATTTTCACTCAAAGTCCTCGGAGGATGGGTTGCTCTGAAATGACAAGTGTCAGTTTCTCTTGGAGCAGCCAACCAGCTAGTGGTTGTAGGGGGGCGGCTATTTATAGCCTAGGGAGCAGCCCGACATGATAAGACATAAATGCCCTTCAATGATATGACCGTTAGGTGGATAGATATTTTGGGACAGCTGGCGCATAGCACAGCAACGGTCGGAATTTTGAGTAGCAAAATCCTCAGGGCTATCATGTTCTTCACTGTGTAGGAAATCCGCACTGGCGAATTCCTAACTCTTCAGTCAGAACAAATTCCTCAGAGACCAGAAGAACTTCGTCTCTGTCACTAAAGAATATGACTGGACTGTATGAGATTTCCAATGGCTTCACTCGAAGGGATTGGTAGGTGTAGGATTTTTAGTTGAGTATCACATGGAAATTTTTCCTTAGTATTTCCTCGACCCCCTTTAATAGTACGGTGTTTCCTATGACTCAAGAAAGAGAAAATGAAACTACGAAAACAAAAGTCTTCACGCTTCATGTTCCTCGAATGAATACCAAGTCTTCAAGGTCACACCAATTTCTTCACTTTCAAATTCTTCAGGAAGTCTTCAGAGATCCAAAGTCTTCAGTTGAAGAACTTTATTTTTAGGGGTTGACTTTCTCTTTAAATATCAAACTCCTCATAGACTTATAGACTTGTGTACACTCACAAACGCATTAGTCCCTTAACCTATAAGTCTTCAATACACCAAAATCACTAAGGGGCACTAGATGTGCTTACAATCTCCCCCTTTTTGGTGATTGATGACAATATAGGTTAAGTTTTCAATGGGGATAAACATATGAAGTGTAAATACTGATATTGAGGAATTTGATTGCAAGATATAGAAGAACTCCCCCTGAATATGTGCATAGTGAGGAATTTGCTTTTGAAGCAATGCACACTTGAAGAGTTGAATCATGGAGATCTCCCCCTATATCTTGTAATTCATACACGCATTTGACATATAACAGTGAAGAATTTGAAATGCATGATGAAATATGGTGACTGATGTAATTCAGCATGCGTGCAATAATATTAACGAGGAATAAGCATGCAGAAAAAATGCCTCAAGAGTATCAGAGCACCATCGGGTTTAAGTTTACAACTCGATCCAATAAAGTCTCAGAAGAACGATAGTTGTAACTTGAAAAAAACACCCATATAGAAAGACCCGCTTGAAGACTAACTCAAAATTCTCCCCCTTTGTCATCAAATGACCAAAAGGATCGAATATGAGGACTAACGCCCCTGAAGAATATCAAGTTGATGAAGGAGCGCCAGCATTGTTGGGGTCGTTTGTCGTAGTAGGTCCTGCCGCAGTGTCGTTCAAGTCTTCATTCTCATCAGTGTCATGCAATGAAGAAAATGAGCTGGCCACCAGAGAAGGAACCTTGACCTTCTTGAATTTCTTCGGTGGAGGTGCAGACCAGTCAAAATCTTCCTTGAGACCCATTTTCTTCAGATCTTCTTCACCATACAGATGTGACAGTATTGCCCAGGTGCGACCGAAGACTTCATGGAGGTAGTAATGGTTTTTCTTCACTGCATTGTGTGTAGCAGTCATGTTGTGAAGAAATGAACCAACCTGACGCTTAACCCATTTATGATTTCGATCCACCTTATGGTGAAGACTAAGCAGAAGCTCACGATCAGTCATCACATGAGGAGAAGTGGCTTGAGGAGTAGACTTGGGTGCATTGGTAGAGTCATGTGTGGCAGAGTCATCATTGGTGGAATAAGAGGCAGCTTTGCGAAACTGACCATCCAATGGACGAATGCCTTCATTTATAACAGCTGGTGCCTTGCCCTTTTCATCAACTGAGGAATAGGTCTGCTTGAGGACTTCAATTGGGGGCAAGTGGCTGAGGTGATTCTGAAAATCAACTTTGTAGTTGAGTGAAGACCTTGTCCTGAGGAATCTCATAATCCAAGGTGCATAAGGCTTCAGCTCAAACGGAGACAGTGCAACATTTGCCAGAGTCCTCATGAAGAAATCGTGATAATTGATAGGAATGCCATGAACGATGTTGAATACCAGATTCTTCATGATGCCAACAATTTCCTCATCAGATGAGTCGTGGCCTTTGATAGGACTCATTGTCCTCGTAAGAATATGATAGACAGTTCTGGGCACATAGAGTAATTCCTTCACGTGGAATTTGGTTCGTGGGGCCTGACCTAGCTTCAAAGGTTTCATCAGAACCTGCATGTAGTGATTTGTAGGCTCAGGTTCACTGTAGATGCAATGAGCTTCTTCAAGGGGAGGACTGAGTGGTAAGGCACGAAGCAGTTCAGACGCTGGTGCTGTGTAGTGAGTGTTTTCAGACATCCAGTCCAGCACCCATGAATTCACATCTTCAGAATCTCCTGTGATGTGCAGCATTCCATAAAATTGAAGAATCAGTTCTTCATTCCAATCACAGATGTCAGAGCAAAAATTTAACAGTCCAGCGTCGTGAAGAACACTGAGGACTGGCATGAAACACGGCAGAGATTCCATATCCACGTGAGGTATGTGCTCATGGTAGAAGATTTTCTCTTTGTTGAACAGCACTGAGGAATAGAAATTGGCTTGACTAGCAGTCCAGAAACGCCTCTTCCTAATGCGAGCAGAGTTATAAGGGTTGTAGTCTTCGAAGAATACATGCTCGCCGAAGAAATCATCAGCCTTGAACTTTTGCTTGCGTGAGAATGGATCCTTTGGCTTGGGCAGAGGAGTGTCAGTGAGTTGCATCACGACCTCAGGAATCGCAATATCAGGTTCTTCAGGCTGAGGATTTTCTGGTTCCTCTTCAGTGGCAGTCTGCGTCTTCAGACGTTCAGCAGCAGTAGTTTCTTCAGCACTAGTGGCTGGAATTTCTTCATGTACAGATGAAGTGGGGTGAGTTTCTTCAGAGCCCATTTGAACAGTTTGTGTGGGGGACTGAGGTATTTGCTGCAACGGTGTGAACATTGGAGAGTTTGGATGCTGACTTTCCCAGAATTCATCACTCATCACTGGTGTGGAGCAGCCAACGTCCACATCTTGATCTTCCATTTCTTCAATGCCAGCCTCTTCAGGTGTGAACTAAGGCATGGGCGAGGAGATGACGGGTGTTGAAGGGATCGTATCCACTTCAATTTCTTCATCAATCTGCTCTGACGAAGCAGCAGAATGATTTTCTTCATCAGATCCGCTAGGGATCTCATATTCTTCACCAAAAGGAACAAGGTCCTTTGATGGCATGGTTGAGATTGGAATAGCATCAATGGGATTAGCAAATTAACTAGTCAAAGGCTTCATCTTCTTCGGAGCTGAAGAATCTGAAGTAGTTGATGATTTCCTTTTCTTCACTGTTGCATGCTCTGCAGCCTTGGTTTTCTTCACATCTGATGCAGATGGAAGTATCGGAGTTGGTGTTGGCGCAGGAGGAGCAGAGGAATCTGGTTGATTTTCTTCAGGCACAACTAATGCAGTTGCCCTGATTTCTTCAGTTTCTTTAGGAGCACCACTAGTGGATGCCCTGGCAATTTCTTCAGCGGCTGGAATGCAGTCATCAGCCCTGGAACTCACATTTTCTTCAGCAGCCTGATTTTCATCAGTAGTGCTGGCATGTTCTTCAGTCGGCTGAGCAGATGCTTTAGCCTGAGGAACTTCCTGTTGCATTGGGGCTCCAACATTTGAGGTGAAGTTACCAGCGAGTCTCACAAAACGAACTTTGGCTCCAAGCCAATCAGCATGATATGTGTCAAATTCATCACTGAGTTTCTTGATCTCAGATTGAGTAGTGACAAGTTCTTCCGTTGTCATAGAGACAACGTTTTTCTTCAGATAGCGCTCCTTCTTGTACTGCGCTTTCTTGATCTGCCTGGCCTTCTCAAATTTCCATTTTTCTTCTTGTATGAAGTGGGTTAGCATGTGACTTTGGCCAGGAGTCAGCTTGAAGTCAGGCATGGGAGTGTTGGGGTCCTTGTGCCAAACGTCAATGTATTCGAGGATCAACTTGGGATCCAATAGCAGTGGCACATTTGTTCCCTTGGCTCTAGTAGCCCTGACTTGCCTATCTCTGATGATTTCAGCAAGTTCATCATCATCAGCTTCGTCTTCTTCAGACGGCACTTGGAAGGCGACTTGCTTTTTCTGAGGACTAGGGCGAGGACCTCGTCCAGCAGTGGCCTTTGTCTTCAGTAGAGAGGGTCCCGTTGAGGAATTTGGTGCAGCTGAGGAACTAGCTGAAGCTCCTGAGGCAATTGAGACGCCTGTGGTCCTTTGACACGTGGCGAGATGCACAGGTGCAGAGGACTTTGTCGGAACAGCCGAGGACTTTGGAGGAGCTGAGGATTTTGAAGGAGCAGGAGTAGCATGAGGAATTGGCCGTGAGGGATTTGAGGATTCTGGCCGTGAGGGCATTGCTGAGGAACTTGGCCTTGAGGGCACTGTTGGTGAAGCACTTGGCTTGCGCGCAGGCTTCTTTGACATAGCCTTCTTCCGCTTGATAGCATAGGCCTCAGCAGAGGCAGCAGCAGCAGCAGAGTCTTCATTGAATTTCCTCACTGCTTCTCTAGCTTGCCTAGACAACTTGGCTTGGTGCTTGGCCCATTCATCAGGATAGTCCTCACCGCGCTTGAGGCTGGTGGGATCAGCTATTTGGCCAGGTGCCAATGGAGGTCTTGGGCATGGAGGATTGAGTGTGAATTTCTTCATGTATTTTGGAGTTACATACCTGTACTCCTTCCATTCTCTTGCCCATCTCCTTTCTATCCTCTGTATGCGCACCTTGCGCTGATTTTTGTCCTCTTTTCCAAACTTGACCTCATCAAGAGTGCAGTAATCCTTGTATATGTCATCAGGGATTTCAAACGTTGTGTTGACCTCAGCCCTCTTTCCTCCTTTCTGTGGCTTCTTACCGTCAGCCATTTTCTTTAGTTGAGGAATTTGAACAATTGAATTCTCTGAAGAATTATGCAACTTTTCTTCGAGGAACGCTGCAAATGAGTTAAGTTGATGAGAACCTAGTGATTCAGCAGCTGACATGAGTACCTGTGAACAGAGTATAGTTGCGAGGAATTTGGAGAGGTCATATGTGTTCTCAGAAGGTTTTGTAAAAAGAACAAGTTTGAGGAATTTAACCAGATGAGTCTTGAAGAATTTCACTAAGCGTTCTTTGTCTTAGGTTCCAGAGATGTGTAGATCAAAAATCCACACATTTGAGGAAACTTGAAGAAAAACATAGCTTAGAGAAACGAATCAAGAACAGATGATATGTGAGATGATTTAGTGTGTGAAGATATGAAGAAAAACACCTTTGAAGATTTTGTAGATAATCATTCGAATCAACAAGGGCAGTAAAAGTAACTTTTAATTACCCTGGATGAAGAACACGACAAACAGTGAGGTGGAGAGGTGAAGTTCGTCTGTGTAGATCTTCCACGCCCTAACTTGGCGGAGGAAGACGGCTACGGCGGCGGCGGAGTGAAGATTTCCGCGGCCAGCGCGAGTACGGCGGCGACGAGGTCAATGCAGTGAAGCTCTTCCTCACCGGCGACAATGAAGTAGCGGCGGCGCTAGGGTTTAAGAAGCTCGAGATGGAGAGAGGTCGAGCGGAGTAAAAGAAGTGAGGAAGGGGAAGAGGGGTATTTATAGCCACGGTGAAAAACTGTTTGCCTGAAGAAGTTGGACGAACGTGCCCCTGACCCTTCTCATTCGCATGACATGTGTCACCCACGTACTGAGAGGTGGAGATCGTGTACGATCGTGGGTGAATGGATAAGTGTATCGTGGGATGCGGAACGGTTTGAGCGGCAAAGCCGAAAATTTAGATAAGATAGGTTTTAAAGTTCCGTTTGCAATTTCTTTAGCTGACAAGGACACAGTGAAGATTTTGAACGAGTTTCAGATAGAACGCACATGAAGAATTTGTGAACAGATTGTGTTGAGTATAGCATAGAGGGGGGAAAGGTCTGATCACATTCACTTAGTAGAAAAACCAACTTGAAGAATTAGCAATAAGTGAATGATGTGGAGGACATAAACGACGGAAACAGTGAAGACAATGCAAAGTTGAAGATTATGAACAACTGAGGAATTTCAACTTTTGGTGGTGGCGTGACCCACCGTATAAGAATGATGATTTCAGACACCGCGTACAATTATCGTAGGGTTCTGAGAATCAAATTCTTCATTAATTTCTTCACACTAAGAGTGTTATTCTTCATTGATAGAAGAAAAATGTTTCTTCATGTGTTGCACATCTAAGTCATCAATTTTGCATAAGTGTTAGGATGAGTGTCCTTTTTAAAGAACATTCGAAGATTCTAGGATATTTAGCTCACATCGCAACTTGCTAAATCTCTTGTCATCCAAGGGCTTTGTGAAGATATTGGCTAGCTGTTCTTCAGTCTTCACATGCTCAATAGAAATGTCGCCCTTCAACACATGATCACGAAGAAAATGATGACGAATCTGAATGTGCTTAGTCTTCGAGTGCTGAACTGGGTTGTGAGCAATCTTGATGGTACTGTCATTGTCACAGAAGAGAGGCACATTCTTCATGTTGACGCCGTAGTCCTTGAGAGTTTGCTTCATCCATAGCAATTGAGCACACCAAGAACCAACGGCAATGTACTCAGCTTCAGCAGTAGATAGTGATACGCAGTTCTGTTTCTTTGAGGACCAACAGACCAAAGATCGTCCGAGGAAATGACATGTACTAGATGTTGACTTGGGATCCAACGATCACCAGCATAGTTAGAGTCAGAATATCCAATGAGATCAAAAGCCGAGCCCTTGGGGTACCATAATCCAAGTGTTGGTGTGTGAGCTAGATATCAAAGAATATGCTTCACAGCCTTATGGTGTGATTCCTTCGGTGTAGCTTGAAATCGGGCACACATGCAAACACTAAGCATTATATCTAGCCTAGATGCACATAAGTACAATAAAGAACCAATCATGGAGCGGTATACCTTATGATCGAAGTCAATACCATTTTCATCAGTGCACAGATGGTCATTTGGGCATAGGAATTTTGACGCCTTTGCAATCTTGCATGCCGAATTTCCTCAGTACATCCTTGAGGTATTTCTCCTGAGATATGAATATGCCATTGCGTTGTTGACGAATTTGAAGACCTAAGAATAATTTCAACTCTCCCATCATAGACATTTGATATTCTTCACTCATCACATAGGCAAATTCATCACTATAACGTTGGTCAGTACAGCCAAAGATAATATCATCAACATATATTTGGCACACAAACAATTCACCATCATAAGATTTAGTGAAAAGAGTAGGTCGAGTGAACCGGGTTTGAAGCCTTTCTTCATGAA